>NC_069503.1:743467263-743770547 GCF_027579735.1 Bombina bombina | reverse complement strand
AAAAAAGGAAATAAGAAGTAATAGGAAAGCTAAAGATGGCTGCTCGGGTGTACTCCTTTATGTTAGATGCATGCTGTATCCGCAAAAAGAATGAAATACATTTTCCATTACTCATAACTGTTGCATTTCTTTTGCATCATGCACCCCTACTGCACACTTCTCTACAAGTTTACCGCCCTGTTAGTATTGCATGACTTTCAGCTATAATTCCAGAAATTAAAAGTTTAAAGACACTAACATTTTCATTCTAGTATATTGGCTCCTGAAAATGACAATTCAATGCCAGCTTTGGAAAGCAATGCATAGGTCCAAAAAGACCAGTTTTTACATAATATTATCCATTAAAAAACCTTCTTTTTTAAGTTACATTTGAGGAACTCAAATTATAATTTGTAAATTCTCTCATAATCCTCAGCATTTCAATAGACCTACGGAACCCTTTAGAAACCCTTGAGAGCAAATATTGTCTACTGAATTAAGGAATGTTAATGCTTTGCATGTATGCGAATAAGAATATCTGCTTTTAACATACGTGTTTCTCAATTTAATATGCAGAAACAGCAATAAACATGCAATCAAGTACCTTATTAATTGTTTAGAACATGCAATTTTTAAAAAAAAAACATTTTAAAATGTACTGGATGTATTTAGGAAGCGGTTGTTGTGTAGGGGGGTAGTACAGATTGGGAAGGTTCCTGTAAGTGTTGTGTTTGCAGTGGAGGGAGGTTGCATAGAGGGGCTAAAAGTAGTTAATAGGATGGCGCATAATATTGTTTTAATCCATAAGAAAGGTAAAGATCCAGAATCTTTTACATCGTATAGACCAATATCTTTAGTGAATCAAGATTATATATGCTAACTTCCATTATCTCCAAAAGACAAATCTTGTTTGAATTCAGTTATTCACCCAGATCAGGCAGGTTTCATAACAAGGAGGAACCCTGTTAGAAATCTTCATAAAGTGATGTTGATTTTAGATTTCTTTTGGAACAAAGTACTAGGTAAAGTCCCATTCTAAAATGGATCTAGCATTACTCACTGTGGATGCAGAGAAAGCATTTGACTCAATAATTTTGGACCACCTATTTGCCTTTCTTGAAGCTTTCGGTTTGACAGGACATTTCCGTCACTTTACTCGGTTATTATACCAAGTTCTATTTTCCTCAATTATTATTAATGGTGATATTACTGATCACTTTACTTTGAAGAGAGGCCACTGCTATTCAATCTATCCCTGGAACCTTTAGCGGTTCTCTTGAGCAAATGTTTGAAAGGAATAAGATTGGTAAGAGAGGAAGTGATATTATCACTTTTTGCAGACGACATTGCTATTCTTGAGTATCACTAGTCAAACAATTCCTTATGTTTTGCATATTATTGATCTATGTAGCTCCTTTTCTGGTTACAAAATTAATATTGAGAAATCTGAACTAATGTGGATTTGTAAACCATCTCCGGTAGTGACACATCCCTTTAGAGTAGCCAATCAGATATAATACCTAGGTATTGTTCTCAGCCAAAACCCCTCTCTTTGGTACGAACTGAACTTTCCTAATTGTTTTCAGTATTTTAAAATAAAGTTAGAGCTTTGGAGCAATCTTCCCATATCGCATTTAGCGTGTATCACGTTAATTAAAACTATTTTATTCCCTAAACTATTATATATCCTCCAAAAGCTACCTCTATTGCTATATACAAAAGGATATTGGTGATACCCATAAGGCCTGTTCGAATTTCATATGGCAAGGGAAGAAACCAAGAATCTTGTTATCTACTTTAGCTTTTCTTAGAGCGTTTGGGGGGCTGACATTTCTGAATATACAATACTATAACTATGCATACCTTTGCAAATTCATGCTATACTGGATCACAGAAAAAGACTATGGGGCCTATTTATGATGGTGCGAGCAGACATGATCCGATATATAGCGGATTATGTCTGCTGCACATCGATAAATGCCAACAGCATACGCTCTCAGCATTTATCATTGCACCAGTTCTTGTGAACTGCTGGTGCAATACCGCCCCCTGCAGATTCGCAGTCAATCGGCTGCTAGCAGGGTGTGTCAATCACCCCAATCGTATTCTGTAAATTTATGTCAGCCCCCTCAGAGCAGGCGGACAGGTTATGGAGCAACGGACTTTAATAAATTGATAAATATGCCCCTATGTCTCCTTTTCTAACATTGAATCCAATTTGAATCTTCCTTTTTACATTAAAAGCACTTCTTCATTGTCCTGTCCCCAAACTCCCTAGTAATGTTGCCAAACTGTGCACTTTCAAATATATCATTACAGCTTGGCAAACGTTTTTCACAGAAATTAAGATTCATTTTCGTAAATCAGAATTCCTTCCTTTACTAGATAACCCAGAATTCCCACCAGGACTAATAAAAGGAGTATTTATATTTTGGGCACCTAAAGGTATTACTTCTGTTAGAGGTATGTGAGGAGGGTGTCTTTGTCATGAGATCATTTGAAGACTTCAGGTAGTCTTTTAACTTGTCAAGAGAAACCTTCTACACATATCTCTAAATTAGACACTGGATGATGACTTTGAAGTCCGAAAGGGGGCGCTGCTCTATCTTTGGGGAGCCTAGGAATAAAGTTTATTAAACTTTATTCTGAAGGGAAGTACTCTATTTTGATTGCATATAAAGTCCTTGTTAACTATCATGGGGGAATTTGCATAGTGACACCTTAGTGTCTAGATGGAACAGGGTCATAACATTAGTATCTAGAGAAAATATTATACAAAGTTTCTCTTTGGCTGAGAAGGTGAGAAGGCGGCAGCATCTATAAATTGGGGAGATTCTCATTCTAAACTAGTCAATGTGGTTTATCTTACACCGTACAGAGTAGCTGAATGGGGTAGATACTAAAGAAAAGTGTAATTTTGAACTTACAGATTTGTTACATTGGTTTTTGACAATGTCCTAAATACTTAAATTCTGGTCTAAAGTTATTTTTTTTTAATAAATAAGATACTATTCCAAACTACAACTTCATTATTTAGTGATACTGGTCTAACGGAACATTATTCTTAAGAATTAGAAGAAAAACCTAGGTCCTAAACTCTCTGAGTTACTGAAAGCTGTAAACTACTAGATGGTACTTGAGCAATGTAATCTACGGATTTTTAATGGAAGGCAAATGCAACATTTCTTTCTCAAATGAAGGGAAGTACTCTATTTTGATTGCATATAAAGTCCTTGTTACTATCATGGGAATTTGCATATTGACACCTTAGTGTCTAGATGGAACAGGGTCATAACATTAGTATCTAGAGAAAATAATATACAAAGTTTCTCTTTGGCTGAGAAGGTGAGAAGGCGGCAGCATCTATAACTGGGGGAGATTCTCATTCTAAACTAGTCAATGTGGTTTATCTTACACCGTACAGAGTAGCTGAATGGGTAGATACTAAAGAAAAGTGTAATTTTGAACTTACAGATTTGTTACATTGTTTTGACAATGTCCTAAAATACTTAAATTCTGGTCTAAAGTTATTTTTTTTAATAAATAAGATACTATTCCAAACTACAACTTCATTAATTTAGTGATACTGGTCTAACGGAACATTATTCTTAAGAATTAGAAGAAAAACCTAGGTCCTAAACTCTCTTGAGTTACTGAAAGCTGTAAACTACTAGATGGTACTTGAGCAATGTAATCTACGGATTTTTAATGGAAGGCAGATGCAACATTTCTTTCTCAAATGGAAGAAATTGATTGTATCTCTTTCTTTAGAAGCTCAACTACAGCTAATTTCACCTTTCAAGATCTACGTTTGGTTCAAAGCAACAGCTAGAGAGAAGGGTTTTTCCAGCAATCTGGTCCAATTAATGATAAGGGGGACAAGGAAACAGTATTAGAAAATAAATCTCCCTATCTTTTCTCCCCCAGGACTCCTATGATACATCATTGTTTGGTGTTTAGGGAATCAACTAGCTATCTCTTAAATGTTATATGTATGTGGATATAAACAAGCTATAGTTATACGTTGCTTTTGATCAATTTGTTATTTGTCAAATTTAATATGATTTGTGTTTGATGTGATAAAAGGAGCTGCGTCTACATTTTCTTTACCTTTTGTTGTTGTTATCAATAAAATCCCCCCCCCCCACACACCAAAAAAAAGGGATGG
The DNA here is from genome assembly GCF_027579735.1 of Bombina bombina. Taxonomy (NCBI): domain Eukaryota; kingdom Metazoa; phylum Chordata; class Amphibia; order Anura; family Bombinatoridae; genus Bombina; species Bombina bombina. Next base: position 743,766,400 of record NC_069503.1, on the reverse strand, counting down.
CTCATACGGTTTATAGAAGTGATACAGGGTTTTCGTTATGGTTCATTAATCTAGGACAGAGTCATGCTTATGGTTAAGTGCAGTGGTGGAAGACTGTGATTGAAACTTTTTTTGGCAAATGGACATTTTTTGTTAAACCCTTATATTGAGTTTTGTCTGCATGAAAATTTGTTATACCACAGCTAAAAGCAATGTACATCAGCAAAAAACTATTGTAAAAAGGGATTATGCAGTAGTATTGTGGGCTGCAAATAATTTGATTTTAAGCAATAGTGTTAGCATAACTGTTTGGTATAATGTAGTGTGGGGCTGCAACCAATACCTCGACTAGTGACCTGCCCCTCCAATTGAAAATATATATATTTGGGTGCCCTTGGCCTACATGGAAAAATATAGAGAGATTTAAGTGTACAATATCTTTGGGAAATTGCTATTATACTATATTACACTATAATATGCTATACTATGTTTTAATTAAAGTTAATAACACTTTTATGAAGCTAGATATGGAATACTTTTGCATACTGTATATATTAAGTATACACAAATATAGCATATAGCAGTACAATTTAAAAATATTCAAAATGTAAGCAGTTGTTAAAAAACAACTGCTACACAATTTTCAATTTCCATTTTTACTATTATTACGTTATCCAATAGTTTAATTTAAATGTATGTGATTAACATATACTTTTCTGCATTAACAATATTAACCAAAGAAGTCAACAATAAATGGCTGAACACTGTATTTGCATCTGACTTTGTACCCACAAAAGAAAGAAAAATGAGCAACACAAAGCTTCTTAATACTAAACTAAAACCTTTTAATGAAAGTCAGCATTTATCATTCAATCACAAAGTTGCTGTGCAGAATAGGTCTTGCTAATTCCTCTTGAGCAACAATCTCTACCTATCAGGAGGCCCCTTGCTCAATGCAGCTGCCAGCAAGGGAGAATAATCTCTTAAGTAGGTCATGCCTGTATTTCTAAAAATGCCACGGTCTGGTAACCTTGCTGTCCCGTCTGTCTGCCCTGCCCCATAATAACCTCAATTGCTTGGTGACACTATGACATACAACCCTGTTAGTGCACAGTCAAATCATGCTGTATTATTCGCCTGTGAGCATCATTACTTGATGAAGAACCTTTCCATGGCCAGCATTAATCAGGAAACCATTCATGTCTTCAAGCACTTCACTCCAGAGATGGTTCCTGAATTAATGACCAGCTGTTTGAACTAATGCAAACAAAACAATGTTTTCCACATGGTTGAATGCACTGAATTCTATATTCTGATCAGGTAGGTTGTGATCAAAGTTACACATTGGACTCCTTTCTATTCTGGGTATATTTGCAATAACATTTCAAGCTCCATTTATTTAAGTATAAAGGTAATCCTGTACATACATTGCCTATATATACTTCCAAATGTTTTAGTATGAAGGGATTCTATTATAATGAACATGACATAGTAAGTCTTCATGTAGATTCTCCTTAGCAGCTTCTTCTAAAAATAAAATGAAATAAACTGAATCAAATGTGGTGACAATAAACAATAAAATGTTTTTCAATAATAGATGTTGCTTTAAATACAATTCCCCACTCAGTACCTACAGTGCAAAGTGGTAAAATAGATTTTACTACAGACTATAAGGTCAAAACTACTATATCATATAGCAGATTTAAGATAATATACCCACCCACACACATATAAATATATATTTTATACAAACACAAATCCATTTAAATGTATTAATACTTAATAGGTACTGTATGTATGAATAGATACATATGAATTAATATGAATTCATAGTATATTCACTAAAAAAGGCCTAGTTCCATTGGTGGCTTAAGTTAACATGGTATAATGTAAAATATGATTCATGTATGTAAAATAAAAACCCATAAAGAATGACCCTACTGTGTTAATCGTTAATCGTTTGTAAAAAGAACTGTTAATGTGTGATAATTCTGCTACTTTCTTGTATGGCCTTGAAAATGAATAGTTTATATGCCATACACTATACGCATATGCATTTGCTTTGAACAAGGACTGATCATTTATTAAAATTCTGATACCTCATTGTATGGTATAGGAAAAGGACAGCATGTTCATTTGTTTTGAACATTGATCTTTGGGACAATAAAGGGACATGAAACCCAATATTTTTCTAATATATGCAGATAGCTATCGTGCACATGCCTGGAGCATATATGATAGGAAATAGTGCTCTTGCTAATGTATATCATTGCTGCCATATAGGGCTGCAGACACTTGCACACTCCTGAGCTTACCTTCCTGGCTTTTAACTAAGGATAAAAATATATGAAGAAAATGTTATATATCGACTGATGAGGCTGATGGGAGGTGCGGCTGTGATGCCGCTATAGAGATGTTCGTACATAACATATAGTCTTGAGAAAGGCCTATCAAAGGGCCGAAAACATCGACTTATAATCTATGCTTTTATGATGTTTAAATAAAGTTTTGAATATTATTTATATAAGTCCAGTGAGTGCCCTTCTATGAGAAGATTTACATATTGGATTCAGGGATTGCACCCAGGCTCAGGTTGCATCTGATAGGTTGGACTGGACTTCTGGCTATTTAATTAATATATATATATTTATTTATTTATTAATGAATAGAACATGGAATGAGAAATATTCATAAATAATTTTGTGTTTGGTGCTCTTGAATATATGCGGTCGGGTTAGCGCACAAGTATGGGTGTAAGGATTTTTTTACCAGGTTTAACGCTTTATCGAAGTCTATGAGGGAATACCTTAACACATTCACAATATTTTAAGTTCCAATTTTTGCACGTGTCGGGTTAGCGCTTGTGTGAGCAATCTTTATTTTAACTCATAATAAGACCACAAACCAACGCATGCAAAAAGCCACCATCTAGTGAAGTTAACATGCAAGTGAGATCGCTAATTTGCACCCAATAGGTGATCTAGTTCATAGTCGTGAAATATCTATAATCATTAATAGGCATTGAAATGTCTTGAAAGATTGTAACATGGAGATCAAAGCTTTTCAAAATACCCCTATGACTGCCTACAGACGGGTCCTTAGATTAAAGGAGACAGAGGTATGTTACTGATAAAAGTTTGGGTACTTTTACTTGTTTAGATTGTGCAAGTTGTATTGCAGTAATAAAAGGGAAAGAATTTCTGCACCAACAGGCTGGCAAAAGTTTAAGATTAAGGATCATTATATATGTGACTCACCCTATGTTGTGTATCTTATTACGTGTCCATGTTCTTGGAATATACATTGGGGAAACTATCAGAAAGGAATGAGATAGGATGAGACAAGGCAGATCAAATATAAGATGTAAAGATACAACAGCACTAATGTCTAGTTATTTTTTAGAAGCTGGACATAACATAAGCCAGTTGAGATAGCAAGTTATAGATAGTGGTTTATAAAGGACTCAGCAGGATATGTATTGTATATATTGTATATAGTTGTTTTAAAAAAAAATTTGTTGAAAAAAGATTTTCAATGGAAATGGCCACTAGGTGGTGGAAATGTATAGAAACTTTTGTAGTAGTGGTAGGTAAATGGTTAATGAGAGGATTATAAGGAGCAATGTACAATAATAAGCATGATTAAGGGTGTGAGACCCGTAATGTTGCTTATGTTTGTCCTGTACCTGAAGATGTATTAATAAAGTACAGTTTGCTATATGAGGGTGCTGTTGACTTTGTATTTTAATTAAATGCATAATAAATAATACAAATAACAATAATAATTTTAGTAGTAATTATAGTAACAGCTATACTTGTTTTGCTTTTTTAATTTGTTAGATTATGTACTTTGCAGATTTTTTTATTTATATTACTAGATTATTTAGCCTTGTTAACAGTGCACAAATTCTATACTTTTGTAAATTTATGGTCAAAATCACTTATAAACAAATGTTAGCCCATATGTGATTATCAATAGGAAAACACAGGTAATAATTTGCTTTTATAGTAGGAACATTTGTGATAATTATTGCTTTATTGATTTTAAATAAGCAATGCTTCATTATTAGATTTTTTTTATTCATTGGGCTCCATGTACGGAGCAGCAAAAGCTGCTCCGGAGCCTTTGCGGGGCAGGTTCGCATATGAGAGCCTGCTTCCCATAATGTAAGAAGCAGCGGTCATTAGACTACTGCTTCTTACACCCTACGCCACCTCTGAGGTGGCAAGGGGAAAATCACAGAGAGCTCACTCGCTCTCTGTGATTGGACAGCCCCTTCAGTCACGTGATTGGTTGTGCGAATGACGGGGCGGGCATTACACACTCCGATGAGTGTGTAATGATACATACAGGCAAGCGGATCTACAGATTCACTGCCCGTGTGTAGCGAAGGCGGGCAGACAGCTTCGCGAGTTGAGAAGCTGTCCGCCCGCCCGCTTAGTACATGGAGCCCATAGAGTTAAATTTAGGTGTTTTAACCTCAGGTACTGAGAGTGTTAAGCATACTTCTAAACTGCATTTTTATAATCAGGAGAACTTGCTATTTAGGCACTCTTGGCATTAATAAAACATAAAGAAATATTGTAAATCACATCTGATGTAGAATTTCATGTCAGCATAAACCCTTGAAAATAAATAAAAACTCAAGCAGTAACATAGTTAACAGACTTTTTTCTTTCATTATGATTTAGTTGAAGCCCTGGTGTATTTTCATGATTGATGATCTTGGAACTTGCTGTGCTCTTTTCTGTATTTATTTGTTCTGTTCCCAAACTGAGTTTGTTTATAAAAAATCAGACTTAAGTTATAACTGCCATTGTTACTCATCTGGAAAACTACTATTTCTTTTAGGGAGATATTTGAAAACATGTCAGGTTATTTTATCATTCAGCAAATTTAAAACAAATTTTAGGTACAAAGGGATTAATTTATAAAACTCAAGGTAAACAAATGTCATGTGAATGTTTACAAATGTTTTTTTTAACGATTTACTTTTTGGTGTAACGCATTATTCTTAGGGAAAAACTAAAACAGTAGTTTAATAATCAGCTATTTAAAGCACGTTCAAATATTTTCATATTCATATATGTTTAGATTGATTAAACACCTAGTGGTTGACCATGGCTTGAACTGCTCTTATAAAAAATGCAAAACTATTGGCTTATTTTTATCCCCATCACAGCTCCCCCAAAAAAACAGAACGGAGAGCTCCTGGCTAACATATCTGGGTATGTTTAGATGTGGTCACACTAGGTGCAAGCCTTGTGATTATGTTGACATAAATACACACTTTTTTTGTATTTGCCAGTCATATACTTAAAGGTTTTATGCCATCTACCTCCTAGTTGCTTGCCTGTATCTGTTAAGTGTTTGGACCTGATCTTAGCTTTGCTTACTAGATTTCAGATTACCTGTAATTGTATCCGTGTCTGTTTACATGTTGGCATGGCAACCAGTTACTACCGGATCTACTTCGCGCTCAGATATATAAATACTTGCATACATATACTTGGGACTATTGTTCGAGGGGTTACCTGTCCATAATAACAAAGCAGAAATCAATATATAGTAAAAATCAATGTATGATATTTTGTAGCTGTGTATGTGTATAATACTCTGAATGTACAAACACATTTTTGTACAGGTTCAAAGCAACAACCAAACATTACTCAAAAAGATTAAAAAACTTAAAATGAAAAATAAAAATAACAGGGACATTTGAAGAAATGTAAAATAAAACAAAGCAAATCCTTAAAATAGAACAAAAACTAAAACAACCTAGTTATAATGCTGTTTCTTTGGTGTACATGTTATATGTACCCAATAGTCCTGAGGACTTAGCAAATGATACTCCCTCTGTACACCATGTTATCCCGTAGTGGTCAGCTTGCCTATTGTAAAGTCATTGAATGGAATTAATCACAGTCTAAGTGGCTCTGTTAGTATGTCCATACATATATTTTCTAAACTGGTTCCCTTGGTGGATTTCATCCTTCCCTTATGGATTGATCCATTCTGGACATAATTTCCTATTTCTTGATGTATATCATATTTTTAAGGTGTTTCATTCTATTTCCTTCCTCTGTTGTCTTCTTCTTGCTGGTACTGCAGGTGTATGTGACGATAAGGCTACTTTATAGTTAGAGACTAAGGAGTATATATATGGGTAAGTAGCTAAAAGGGACAGTGAACTATTAATTAGAAGGGATCACCTCCGTGTCCCCCTCCAATGTCAATGTGCTGTACATGTTGAATAATCTACCCCAAGCGGGGGCCTGATTCACAACATAAAGCTACAATTAGTTCTAAAGTCACCAGCCATACCCCTGTATGTTTCTCCCCTCTAGATGAATGCCTTAAAGTCTGGAGGAGAATTTAAACCTCCTAGGGCTATGGTACCCAACCTGTATATCCATTCTGCCTCTCGCCTTAAGAGGGCTTTGTTGCGGTCCCCTCCCCTGTCCAAAGGGGGAATGTGGTCAATTAGGATTACCTAATGGTAGATACTTGGTGTGCCATGCGTGCACAATGTCTGGCCACGGGTTGATCAGAGTCTCCTTGAGACAACGCTACTCGTATGGCTCGCCTGTGATTAGCCATCCTCTCTCGTAGTGTGCCACTAGTTTTGCCGACATAAAATCGTGCACATGGGCAGAACAGGAGATATACCACAAATGTAGTGTTGCAAGACATTGAATGTTTGATGGTATATATTTTATTTGTATGAGGATGATGGAAATTCTTTGTTGCTACTAAGCCATTGCATGTAGTGCACCCTAGGCATTTGTATGATCCTTTGATGTTAGTACAGGTAGTGTGCATATAGCTTTGTTTCGGGTCTGTCCGTACTAGAATGTCTCTCAGATTGGTGCCCCTCCGATACGCTATCATGGGCGTTAGATTTTGCGAGAATGTTAATTTGGGATCTGATGTAACCACTGGCCAATGCTCTTTAAGTATTCTTCCAACGTCCGTGGTATTGGGCGAGAAGGTAGTTGCCATAATTAATCTGTTGTCTTTTTCTGTTGCCTTTCTTTATGTATGAGGCTATACTGTGTATGAGGTGGTATTTCTTTCAGAGTGTTATCCACTACCTGTTTCTTGTAGCCCCCTCTGCAGGAACTTGTCCCTCATGTATTGCAATTGTGAGACCCCTGTTGCTGTAAAGGAATTGTTATGTATAACCCTGGTCATCTGAGATTTAACGATGCCTTTCAATAAAGCTGGTGGGTGGCAGCTAGTGGCATTCAAAAAAGAATTTCTGTCAGTGGGTTTGCTGTAAAGCGTGGTTCCTAGGGAATTCCATTGTATAAAGATACTGAGATCAAGAAATTGTATTTCTGTGTCATGATATGTAATTTTGAACCTCACTGGAGTAGGGGTATTATTCCAATCCTCAAACCACTCTAGTAGTTTTTGTCGTCCCCCTCGCCAGATCATAAATACATCGTCAATGTATCTTACATAGAATCTTATCGAGGATGTGTCTGTGTTTCACAGAAATTGATTCTCGAATTGGGACAAATAGATATTGGCATACGATGGGGCCATGGTTAGACCCCATCGCCGTGCCTGTCAATTGTAAGTAAAACAATTTCTCAAAACGAAAATAATTACTGGTAAGACAGAACTCCATAAGTGTCATGAGAAAGTCAATGGGTGGTCCCTCAAATTGCTCACTTTTAATGAGGTGTCTTTTGGTAGCTGTAAGACCAGTGTTGTGAGGGATAATGGTGTAGAGACTGTTGACATCCAGAGTAACCAGGATGTCACGAGTCTCCACAACCACATCCCCCATCTTTCTGATCAAATCATTAGTGTCAGATATATAGGATCTCACATTTTTCACAATAGGTTGTAGGAGGATGTCAATGACCTGTGCCACAGGCTGTGTGAGTGACTGTATTGCTGACACTATCTGGTCCCAGGGTGGGCGATCCAATGTTTTGTGTATTTTGGGGGTCATGTATAGGATAGGAATCCTAGGGTGTGTGGTACTGCAATACTCATATAGTTGTTCAGTAAGGAATCCTTGTTCGAAACCTAGTTTCAAGATCTCATCTGGTTATTTTTTGAATTTAACTGTGGGGTCATTGTGTAGCATTTAATAGGTGTTATTGTCAGCTAGCTGTGTTCGGATGTCCTCTCTGTAATCATCATAGTTCATAAGAACTATGGCCCCACCCTTATCAGCCGGGCAGATGATGAGGGTATGATCATCCTGTAAAGACTTAATAGCTGTCCTCTCTGTCTGTATAAGGTTGTGTCTCCATACCTTGTTTGTTCTTTAATGTTCCATGTCCTGCGCTATTAGCCTCATATAGTTTTAGTGCTAGCACTGCTGTTTTGAGGTTCAAACGTGCTAGGTTTCTTGCACTTTTGTACCGGACTTGTGTATTCAAGTGTCTGTGGGGCGTGTTGGAAATGTTCCTTAATTTTCAGGGTGCGGTTTAATTTGTACAAATCCAGTTTAAGGTCTATCTCTGCAATGTTATGGCTTGGTACAAAAGATAAACCTTTATTAAGGATTGTACGTTCTGCCATTGTGAGGATATGCTTACTGAGGTTAACTATTATGTCCTCTGCCTGTTGCGGCGTGTGGCTCTGTACCTGCCTCCCTGCCCGCCTGATGTGCGGTCTATGTGGCCTCCCCCCTCCTCTCCTTGACCTCGTAGTAACCCCTAAAAAATGATCCGGGTTGATTGTCCCCCTGTGTGTGTATGGGGGCATGGTGTGGAGATTGTGTGCTGTATTCATTGGGTGACATTTGGGTGGTGCGCACTATGCTAGTGTCAGGCTCAGATGACTCTGCTCCACTAGTGTCTATAGTAGTGAATTGGACTCTCCTAGATCTACAGGGAGTGCAGAATTATTAGGCAAATGAGTATTTTGACCACATCATCCTCTTTATGCATGTTGTCTTACTCCAAGCTGTATAGGCTCGAAAGCCTACTACCAATTAAGCATATTAGGTGATGTGCATCTCTGTAATGAGAAGGGGTGTGGTCTAATGACATCAACACCCTATATCAGGTGTGCATAATTATTAGGCAACTTCCTTTCCTTTGGCAAATGGGTCAAAAGAAGGACTTGACAGGCTCAGAAAAGTCAAAAATAGTGAGATATCTTGCAGAAGGATGCAGCACTATTAAAATTGCAAAGCTTCTGAAGCGTGATCATCGAACAATCAAGCGTTTCATTCAAAATAGTCAACAGGGTCGCAAGAAGCGTGTGGAAAAACCAAGGTGCAAAATAACTGCCCATGAACTGAGAAAAGTCAAGTGTGCAGCTGCCAAGATGCCATTTTGCCACCAGTTTGGCCATATTTCAGAGCTGCAACATCACTGGAGTGCCCAAAAGCACAAGGCGTGCAATACTCAGAGACATGGCCAAGGTAAGAAAGGCTGAAAGACGACCACCACTGAACAAGACACACAAGCTGAAACGTCAAGACTGGGCCAAGAAATATCTCAAGACTGATTTTTCTAAGGTTTTATGGACTGATGAAATGAGAGTGAGTCTTGATGGGCCAGATGGATGGGCCCGTGGCTGGATTGGTAAAGGGCAGAGAGCTTCAGTCCGACTCAGACGCCAGCAAGGTGGAGGTGGAGTACTGGTTTGGGCTGGTATCATCAAAGATGAGCTTGTGGGGCCTTTTCGGGTTGAGGATGGAGTCAAGCTCAACTCCCAGTCCTACTGCCAGTTTCTGGAAGACACCTTCTTCAAGCAGTGGTACAGGAAGAAGTCTGCATACTTCAAGAAAAACATGATTTTCATGCAGGACAATGCTCCATCACACGCGTCCAAGTACTCCACAGCATGGCTGGCAAGAAAGGGTATAAAAGAAGAAAATCTAATGACATGGCCTCCTTGTTCACCTGATCTGAACCCCATTGAGAACCTGTGGTCCATCATCAAATGTGAGATTTACAAGGAGGGAAAACAGTACACCTCTCTGAACAGTGTCTGGGAGGCTGTGGTTGCTGCTGCACGCAAAGTTGATGGTGAACAGATCAAAACACTGACAGAATCCATGGATGGCAGGCTTTTGAGTGTCCTTGCAAAGAAAGGTGGCTATATTGGTCACTGATTTGTTTTTGTTTTTGTTTTTGAATGTCAGAAATGTATATTTGTGAATGTTGAGATGTTTATATTGGTTTCACTGGTAAAAATAAATAATTGAAATGGGTATATATTTGTTTTTTTGTTAAGTTGCCTAATAATTATGCACAGTAATAGTCACCTGCACACACAGATATCCCCCTAAAATAGCTATAACTAAAAACAAACTAAAAACTACTTCCAAAACTATTCAGCTTTGATATTAATGAGCTTTTTGGGTTCATTGAGAACATGGTTGTTGTTCAATAATAAAATTAATCCTCAAAAATACAACTTGCCTAATAATTCTGCACTCCCTGTATACAGTCTCCTAGTCCTGTCCTGCGTTGTAGTGCTAAGCCATTTATAGACTCTTCCCTAAGTGTAATCTGCATTGAGTGAATCTAATTTTTTTTTTTTGAAAACTATAAGTTCTGATTTATATTTGTCAATTTGTTGTTGGAGTTTAGTGAGCCAATTTTCCTGTTGGTCTCTTGTCAGTGTCTCATTGTGTATTTGCTCAAATGCCACTATCTCTATCCTAACCTTGTTCAGGATGTTTGTGACCTCTTCCACTACAAGTAAGATCAAATCTAAAGAACATTTGTTCAATATATGGCACCATTTTCTCCTAAAGTCTGGATTGTCCCTTCCAATGGTTGGGACATTCCTTACTCTAAAGCCTCTGGGTATGTGGCTTAATCTATGGTATTCGGATAAATAGCTACCGTGTAGTGTCAGGTCTATTTCTCGCTTCTTTAATTTTAACAGGTAATGATAAATGTTTACAGGGGTCTCACCAATGGCTGCTCTGTTGATGGGTGCATATATATATGCACACACACACATATATGTATATATATATATATATATATATATATATATATACTGTATATATATGTGTGTGTGTGTGTGTGTATATATATATATATATATATATATATAGATATATATAGATATATAGATATACTGTATTTTTGATATTCACACACACATACACATCTTAAAAATATTAATTATTGCTATTAAAAAAAAAAATTATTATGTCATATGTCATGGCCAATCTTGGGGTTATTTTCAATGATAGAACAGTAAGTATATATATATATATATATATATATATATAAATATTTCTGATATTTGAATAAACTTGATAAATTGTAGTTCCAGGTTTATATATATAAAAAAATTATTAAAAAATGCATGACTGTTGATTGGCAGTTGTATACAAATCTTTCTATATATACTTCAGATTAGTTTTTTTTTTTATTGCAAGATAAGTGACACAACACAAGTTTACATATACATACAGACCCAGAAACAAACACAAATCAAAAGGAATTATCCAGTTTCAAATTAGAGTTGCAGTGTAAGCTACGAAATTTTGTCACATTAAAAGCACTGAAGACTCATATTGTTTCCTATGAAATTAGGCTGTAGAACCCTGGTGTATAAAATACTGTTCTCTTTATGTAATTGCATCTGAAAATTAGAACACGCAATAGGGTTGTGTGATTAATCGTATGATGCGAATAATCGCAATATGAAGCTATGCAATATCTGACTGCATCAGGCTGCATTTTTTTTTTATCAAAACAAAGCAAAACAAAAAAATCAGCCACAAATGCACCAGTGCAGCCCAGCAGCAGCACTGACCATTCCTCCAGGGAAGCAGACCAGGAAGCGTCACATCAGTGTCTCTGGCCTACTCAGCCTGCAGTGCAAACTGCAAAGGGAACAAGCTGCTGCAGCTCAAGCTCAAATCTAAATGTGGGAGATCTCAAAGGCAGCCCAAAGCAACAAGGAGATACCACAAGGTAAAATCTGCATCTGTAAAGTACCACACATGGCCAACCCACTAAAGCAAACAACCAAGGGCCAGATTACAAGTGGCATGTTATTTAGCACTTTCACTTGCACACAAACATTGACAGACATCCCAACCTGCAAAAGCCGATTTCAGGGAGGTGGCTTCTCCCCCGCTAATGCGCCGCCACCCCCCCTCCCAATTACATATTGGGCACCTTTAAACCCTAAATAAGATAAAAACTTATCATTAAAGTAGCTTCCCACTAAAGTCACATTAAAAAAAATAAATTACAGTGACCGTACCCTTGTTGAATGCTTAAATATTTTAGAATACGAAGTTTAATTACGTGCAGTAAATAAGGTAATATTTGTGGTTTTATTTTATTAATATCAGTGGGCATGCTTTGAGGGTTTTATAACATCCAAGTAACTAAAGGCATTCCTTAAAGAAATACTTTTCCGGATTTGGGCCACATTGGATCATGGTACTTGGAGTTTCAGGGAGATTGCACTCCATTTGCTGGCATCAGGGAGTCACTATTTCAATAAGGGAGACTTCCCTGAACTTCAGGAAGAGTTGGGATGTCTGCATTGATAGAAGTCAACTTTTAACGTGCGTGGGTTTGTGTACGTATTAATATTTAAAAGTAAAATGTTGTGTGCATTATCTCTTCTTTATATTCAACTGCAGCATCAAGCCTGGGTTTTTCTTAGCCAATAACCATCAGACAGCAGTCACTAAGCATCATTTTGGCTCACCTTAATACTGTGTGTATGGTTTAATGTAAGAAAATTAAATACAATTGATTTCAAAAGAACAGTCACATAATAATGATAAAGATTTGGTAACAACGAATTGGTCGACATTAGTTTTTGGGAATATTTTGGCTACAGGAGAGATGTGGCACAGTCCCAAATAATCTGCAAGAGCTGTCAAATGCTTATTGCGACAAAACGGAGTAACATAACAAACAAACAACACTCCAAGCCCCTCAACATAAACAAAAACATACTCCAAAAACAGTCTGAAGAGCCAGTTGAAGAAACATTAAACTTGAAAGCACATCAACATAAGAGAAGAGCCCAAAAAGACATTGAGAAATAACCAGCGCTATTGCATATTATTTATGCAAAGTTATGGTGCCTGCAAAGGGCTCATTTCCATTGAGCCGTAATTAGGACTGCGTGCACTCGCAAACTGATAAATATGCTGTCGGAAGCAATGTCTTTCACCCACTGCTTCCAACGGCCGTTATACCTCAATTTCAGCAACCGGACTCCGGCTCCTGAAAACATTTTCATTTTCCATGCAAAGTATCAGAAGCCGCTAATCTATAAATAATATCAGGTTTCCAATGACCAACGCAAACCGTTAATACACTGTCGGAGGCTGCCAATACATTGAGAATCATTATACCCAGCTCAACTAGGTGTAAAATAGGGAAAAGGAGCTATTTGAGACCTATTTTCTATTGAAATCTAACCTGCCTCCCAACAATAAACCCGACTCGTCAAAACCCCTCTATCGGCCACCCCCCCCCACATCACAACTAACAATAAAAGTTATTAACATCTAAACCACCACCCCCTACAATGCAAAGTACCTACTAAAACTATTAACCCCTAATCAGCCATCTACCACAACACAATCTACCTATTTAAACTATTAACCCCTACTCCGTCATCACCCTACAATGCAATCTACCTATTCAAGCTATTAACCCCTACTCTGCCACCCCCCACAACGCAATCTACCTATTTAAATTAGTAAACCCCTTATCCGCCATCTCCCCACAACTCAATCTACCTTTTTTTTTTTTTTTTTTATAAACAATTTTTTATTGAGGTTGTTATGTGATACAACATTGAGGAGAAAACAGAGTTTGTCAGACATATAAGAAAAGAAAGATATATACATTGACTTCTCAGATAAGGTTATTAATGCTTGCAGTCTTTTGCTAATAACAATATAACTAAACAGAGAATGGAACATTCTTTATAACATCTATAATATCTGAAATAGAAATACAAATAACGCAAAAACTAGACAAACAGAGATAGAACCTAATTTTTCTCTTAATCTAGAGATGCGAAGTAACTACTACTTTGGTCACTCTTGGGCCAAATATACTGTAAATGCTATGCCAAATGGTAGTTACTTAGGATTATTGTTGTGTAAGATATTAGAGGGAGGGGTGCAGTGGGCCAGAGCCACTTGTATAATAGAACGGGAAGGGGGGGGCGTGTGTCTTAGTAATACTAAAATAAAAATCTTCCAGAGGAGGCGATGAGCATTGCTATGTCGGGTTATATAGACAACTTAGGCTTTATAGTGCTTTATCTTTTAAGTATCATTCCATCGTAAAGAGATAAACTTCCTACAGGAGGGTGGATTATGGGAGTCGAACGAGTAGTAGGCAGCAATCATGGTTGCCAGACAGAGACTGTGGGTACCTAAAAAAAAACATATATGTAAAGTATATGTAGGAGCTAAGACCCACATGTTAGTAGAGCTTATGGTCTTAAATTAAGGCCTCAGTCTGATAGGCAATATAGGAGTCTACATAATGTATGGGGGTCTTAAATCCGAGGAGTTTGTAAAAGACTCGCTGAAAAATGGAATAAAAAAAATATATATAACATGTAGGAGTGAGGATGGGATGGTGATAGTTTAATACTGAAACTTCTAGGATGAGCTTAACATAAGGATATGATACTGGAGACAGGATTGGGATCATGAAAAATATGGCTTAGAACCTTTAGTAGTAATAAAATATGCCTGGAATTAGGTGAGGAAAATATAAGAATTGCAGTTGTGGGCGCATACATAAAAAGGTAAAAAGTAGTAATCCTATGTTACTTAAGAGATTGCTATAACATAGTAAGATGGAGGTATTATGAACATTTGCCTAGAAATGAGTGTTAGTGAGGCTTGGTATCTAGAAGTGTACATTCCTGAGACAATATAAACCATGTATGGAAGAGAGTAACTTAAACGTGGATATACTAACACTGTAATCATGTTGATCTAGACTGTATCACAGGGTGGGGTAATGGATCTTAGAGTACTAACTTATAGGGGTACCTAAATAACCCAAACATCATAATCTAGGTCACCGTAGAGACAGGTATGTATATATATATATATAACTAACTACCCTTTAATATATAGGAAGCTGAAGTAGGGTTCCTAATGGTGTTATAGGCTTGCTTATAAATATTATAATGATCAGAATTACGCTAGTGAACCGTGGTATAGCAGTGTATAAGGGGTTTATTATAATCGGTACAGTGGCATAGGGCTCATTAATACTCTATTTAGGCGTTGTGACACATTTAAAGCCAATAGCTGTGACATTGAGGCAGTAAAAAAAAAAACTTTGAAAAACAATTTTATGAACTAACACCCTAATAAGATTAGTAGATGCTAACAGATCCTGGGCAATAGAAAGATAATGATTTTGTGCATATAAGCATCAAATGAACCCTAAAAACTAGATCATAGTAAATCCCCTCTAAGAGCATAGAACATATACGCAAGTTAGTATAGGACAATAATGTGAGTGTATCTCAGGCTGTCAGCCGTCATCATAAAATAATAATGTCCTCTTTAAAGTGTCCTCAGAAGGGCATGCAAAATGTTTCAGAGCCGTGGGTACTTTAAATTATTACATCACACAGCACACATATAACTTAACTATCCCACTCCAACTCTGCTGTTACATCTGTAGGGGAGTCTCATAAACATAATGTTCCTGGGCCTTTTTTTTTTTTTTTTTTTTAGTTTTTTCACAGAAGAAAAAGGCTAATACATGACAAATGCTATAACATGCATAATTACATTTTCATGAAAAACATTACAGAGAAGGAAACAAAATAAAAAGCGGAATGTATGTTTAAATATGATCATATGAAACCTCTGTTTTCTAAATTCTTAGTAGCTTACTAATATTAAGATCATAGAGAAATAGAATTCACCCACTGCAAACTGCCATAATCTACACAGGTACATTACAGAGGATGTGAAGAAAAAATTATCCCATATCCCTCAGGGCATGGTATAAAATTCTTCTATCTAAATCAGTTAAATTGCTCTAAGTTTTAACTATCTATGAGGCCATGAAGGGTTGGGGCGTATATATCTTTGCAAGGAACTACACTCATACAAGCGATGAGTTAAGAACTATAAAAGAAGCATGAGCGAGAATAAACAAATAAAAGATTAACGGCTAGATTTAGAGTTTGGCGTTAGCCGTCAAAACCAGCGTTAGAGGCTCCTAACGCTGGTTTTGGGCTACCACTGGTATTTAGAGTCAGTCAGGAAAGGGTCTAACGCTCACTTTGCAGCCGCGACTTTTCCATACTGCAGATCCCCTTACGTCAATTGCGTATCCTATCTTTTCAATGGGATTTTTCTAACACCGGTATTTAGAGTCGTGGCTGAAGTGAGCGTTAGAAATCTAACGACAAAACTCCAGCCGCAGAAAAAAAACAGGAGTTAAGAGCTTTCTGGGCTAATGCCGGTTCATAAAGCTCTTAACTACTGTGCTCTAAAGTACACTAACACCAATAAACTACCTATGTACCCCTAAACCGAGGCCCCCCACATCGCCGCCACTCTATTAAATTTTTTTTTTTAACCCCTAATCTGCCGACCGCACCCCGCCGCCACCTACGTTATCCCTATGTACCCCTAATCTGCTGCCCCTAATACCGCCGACACCTACATAATATTTATTAACCCCTAATCTGCCGCCCCCGCAATCGCTGACACCTGCATATTTTTTTTAACCCCTAATCTGCCGCTACGTACACCGCCGCAACCTACATTATACCTATGTACCCCTAATCTGCTGCCCCTAACACAGCCGACCCCTATATTATATTTATTAACCCCTAATCTGTCACCCCCAATGTCGCCTCCACCTACCTACAATTATTAACCCCTAATCTGCCGACCGCACACAGCCGCCACCTACGTTATACTTATGTACCCCTAATCTGCTGCCCTAACACCGCCGACCCCTATATTATATTTATTAAGCCCTAATCTGCCCCCCTCAACGTCGCCGACACCTACCTACACTTATTAACCCCTAATCTGCCGACCGGGCCACACCGCTACTCTAATAAATGTATTAACCCCTAAAGCTAAGTCTAACCCTAACACTAACACCCCCCTAAATTAAATATAATTTAAATCTAACTAAATAAATTAACTCTTATTAAATAAATTATTCCTATTTAAAGCTAAATACTTACCTGTAAAATAAACCCTAATATATCTACAATATAAATTATAATTATATTGTAGCTATTTTAGGATTAATATTTATTTTACAGGCAACTTTGTATTTATTTTAACCAGGTACAATAGCTATTAAATAGTTAATAACTATTTAATAGCTACCTAGTTAAAATAATTACAAAATTACCTGTAAAATAAATCCTAACCTAAGTTACAATTAAACCTATCACTACACTAGCAATAAATAAATTAAATAAAATACCTACAATTATCTACAATTAAACCTAACACTACACTATCTATCAATAAATACATTAAATAAAAAACCTACAAATAAATACAATTAAATAAACTAACTAAAGTACAAAAAATAAAAAAGAACTAAGTTACAAAAAATAAAAAATATTTACAAACATTAGAAAAATATTACAACAATTTTAAACTAATTACAACTACTCTAAGCCCCCTAATAAAATAACAAAGCCCCCCAAAATAAAAAAATGCCCTACCCTATTCTAAAATTAAAATAGAAAAGCTCTTTTACCTTAGCAGCCCTTAAAAGGGCCATTTGCGGGGCATGCCCCAAAGAATTCAGCTCTTTTGCCTGGAGAAAAAAAACATACAATTCCCCCCCCCCAACATTACAACCCACCACCCACATACCCCTAATCTAACCCAAACCCCCCTTAAATAAACCTAACACTAAGCCCCTGAAGATCTTCCTACCTTATCTTCACCACACCGGGTATCACACCGATCCGTCCTGGCTCCGATGTCTTGATCCAAGCCTAAGCGGGGGGCTGAAGACAACCATCCTCCGGCTGAAGTCTTGATCCAAGCGGGCAGAAGAGGACATTCGGACCGGCAAACATCTTCATCCAAGCCGCATCTTCTATGTTCTTCCATCCGATGACGACCAGCTCCATCTTGAAGACCTCCAGAGCGGATCCATCCTTTTCTTCCGACGACTAGACGACGAATGAAGGTTCCTTTAAGGGACGTCATCCATTTCTATTTTAATTTTAGAATAGGGTAGGGCATTTTTTTATTTTGGGGGGCTTTGTTATTTTATTAGGGGGCTTAGAGGTGTAATTAGTTTAAAATTGTTGTAATATTTTTCTAATGTTTGTAAATATTTTTTTTTTTTGTAACTTAGTTCTTTTTTATTTTTTGTACTTTAGTTAGTTTATTTAATTGTATTTATTTGTAGGTATTTTATTTAATTTATTTATTGATAGTGTAGTGTTAGGTTTAATTGTAGATAATTTTAGGTATTTTATTTAATTAATTTATTGCTCGTGTAGTGTTAGGTTTAATTGTAACTTAGGTTAGGATTTATTTTACAGGTAATTTTGTAATTATTTAACTAAGTTGCTATTAAATAGTTATTAACTATTTAATAGCTATTGTACCTGGTTAAAATAATTACAAAGTTGCCTATAAAATAAATATTAATCCTAAAATAGCTACAATATAATTATAATTTATTTTGTAGCTATATTAGGGCTTATTTTACAGGTAAGTATTTAGCTTTAAATAGGAATAATTTATTTAATAAGAGTTAATTTATTTAGTTAGAATAAAATTATATTTAACTTAGGGGGGTGTTAGTGTTAGGGTTAGACTTAGCTTTAGGGGTTAATACATTTATTATAGTAGCGGCGAGGTCCGATCGGCAGATTAGGGGTTAATAATTGTAGGTAGGTGGCGGCGACGTTGGGGGCGGCAGATTAGGGGTTAATAAATATAATATAGGGGTCGGCGATGTTAGGGGCAGCAGATTAGGGGTACATAGGGATAATGTAGGTTGCGGCGGTGTACGGAGCGGCAGATTAGGGGTTAATAATAATATGCAGGGGTCAGAGATAGCGGGGGCGGCAGATTAATGGTTAATAAGTGTAAGGTTAGGGGTGTTTAGACTCGGGGTACATGTTAGAGTGTTAGGTGCAGACTTAGGAAGTGTTTCCCCATAGGAAACAATGAGGCTGTGTTAGGAGCTGAAAGCTGCTTTTTTGCAGGTGTTAGGTTTTCTTTTCAGCTCAAACTGCCCCATTGTTTCCTATGGGGGAATCGTGCACAATCACGTTTTTTAAGCTGGCCGCGTCCGTAAGCACCGCTGGTATCGAGAGTTGCAGTGGCGGTAAATTATGCTTTACGCTCCTTTTTTGGAGCCTAATGCAGCCCTTCTGTGAATTCTAAATACCAGCGGTATTTAAAAGGTGCGGGGAAAAAAAAGCACGCGTAGCTAACGCACCCCTTTGGACGCAGAACTCTAAATCTAGCCGTAAGAAAATAACAATAAAGTTAAACACATTAACCCTATCTGGGTATGTGATGGTTACGTACTCTCCACAGGGAAAATGTAAAAATTAACTCAAACAGTATGTTAGGCATATTTGGGAGTCTGAGACTTACATACCAAATATAGTGTACACAACTATAATGAGCCAAATAATTATATCAGCATTAATATACAATTGCCTCTTATTATACTCCCCCATGTCCCACCCAACATAAAACCACATTGTTGATAGCTACAGCTGAGGTATGTAAAGAAGTAGGACAGCGATGTTACTTGTATTGGCTATACCCCATGAACCTGCATAAGCGAACAGTAGAACATAAAGATAAGGCCAGATAAACAAAGTCTTGAGCACTTAAATTAGATAACGTAATACAACTGTATAAGTGTTTCAGACTGTTAGGTCATCATCTAAACATGAGCAGTCCCTGCATTATAGGAGTATATCCCATTACAGTCAAAGGGAAAATAGGATTCACATCACCCAATCCTACATCTGATGTCAGCAAATCCACCAAAAAGAGATTGACAGCTTAGGTACTGAGGGGAATTGGCCTCCATGAAATTGCCTCCAGACCCCCATAGATGGAGTTTCAGCGCCACAGTTAATTGCACTTCCGGATACTCATAGGGCAAATTTATAGAAAAAACCCAGGTTGATCGGCCGCACTCACCCGATCTAGCAGTGGGCTCACTTCAAGTGCGTCTTCGGGCCTGAGTAGTAATGGCGTCGGAAAGATGTTTGGGTTCACGTAACTCCGGTTACATATAATGGTGCTCTGCAGGTCTGCCCGGAAATCCTCAGGCAGCGTCTTGTGTCCCCGAGTGGTCTCCTTGTCAGCTGCTGTAGGCTGTAAGATGTTGTGCTGTGCAGCCATGTCACTCTCCATCCTCCCGTGAATTGAGGTGTGAGTTCTGATTAGGGACGTCAACTGAGAGAAGTTGTTATCCATTCTTTGCGCAATATCGAGTAACAGGACTCGAATTGCTATGCTCTGTACCTCGTCCATTTTTTAGTTGATGTTGTCGGCAGTTAGATAGGCCTGCATTACCCGGCAAGCGGCGGGGGGGGGGGGGGGTTATAAGTGAAGTTAATAGGCCGCAGCCTCACCAAGCAGTCCAGTACAGCACCCCAAGCGAAGTGGTAACCATATAAATAGTATGCAACGATACAGCAATGATTCACAGTGTCATTCTTATGTAATAGAGTCTTGGATTTTTAGTTGGTTTCCATGTAAGTGATTAATTAGTCAGATAATATCTGGAGCTCACTATATCTGCGACCAGTCATGGCCGCGCCTGGACACACCCCCCTCAATCTACCTTTTAAACTATTAACCCCTACTCCGCCATCCCCCACAACGCAATCTACCTATTTAAGCTATTAACCCCTAATCTGCCATCCCCCCACAACGCAAAATATTAATCTAATCACTAAACTTCCTAACCTTACACCTACTAAGCAAACCCCCATTACATGAAATAAAAAAAAGACTATTAAACTAATACATTAATTAACCTACCAAAATTAAAAATCCTAACATTACATAAAAAATAAAACCTACAATTTAATTTAAATACAAAAGCTAAAATCACAAAAAATATTACATAAAAAAATAAACAAAATTATCCAAAATAATAAAATTTAAACATAATCTAATACCCCTATAAAAACAAAAAAGACACCACAAAGAAAAAACAGCTCCTAATCTAATACTAAACTAACAATAGCCCTTAAAAGGGCCTTTTGTAGGGCATTGCCCTAAAGCAATCAGCTCTTTTACCAAAACATTTTTTCAAAGTACCCCCTAACAGTAAAACCCCCCACCCAAACAAGGACAATCAGTTATTTTGCTGGCCATTAAAAAAAATCCCTAATCTAAAAAAAAACACCCCAGAAAATAAAATAAAAACCTAACACTAACCCCAAAAAATGTACTCACCGTTCCTGAAGTCGGGACATCCATCTTTATCCAGAAGGCGACAAGTCTTAATCCAGGCGGCAACATTTTCATCCAGCGCTGGGTGGTATCTATCTTCTTCCCGGATGTGCGGAGGGGTCTTCCGATGCCTGGAGCGGTCATCTGATGCACAGAGTGGTCTTCAGCGGTGGCGTGGTCATCAGACATGGAGCCTCCTCTTCATGCGATCATCCGCCACACACTAAAGCTTGAATGCAAGTTACTGGTTTTATTTTGGGGTACCTTGCATTCCTATTAGCTGAAATGTTTTATATCAGCCAATAGGATGAGAGCTGCTTAAATCCTATTGAATGTTTAAATCAGCCAATAGGATTTAAACAGCTCTCATCCTTTTGGCTAAATTGAAATTTTCAGTCAATAGGAATGCAAGGTACCCCAATATAAAATGGGTACCTTGCATTCAAGCTTCAGTGTGCGGCAGGCGATCGCAAGAAGAAAAGGCTCCACATCGGATGACCGCACCACCGCCAAAGACTGCTCCAGGCATCGGAAGACATCTCCGTGCATCGGAAGACGACTCTTCACCTCCGGGAAGAAGATAGATGTTGTCCCCATGCTGGATGAAGATGGCGCTGCCGGGATGAAGACTTGTTGCCGCCTGGATACAGATGGATGTCCGGACTTCAGGAAGGGTGAGTACATTTTTTGGGGTTAGTGTTGGGATTTTTATTTTATTTTTTGGGGTGGTTTTTTTTTAGATTAGGGTTTTGTTTAATGGCCAGCAAAATACCTGATTGCCCTTTTAAGGGTTATGCCCATGCAAATGCCTCTTTAGGGGCAATGGGTAGCTTAGGTTTTTTTAGACTTATTGTTTTTATTTTGGGGGGTTGGTTGGGTGGGGGGTTTTACTGTTAGGGGGTACTTTGTAATTATTTTAGGTAAAAGAGCTCATATCTTTAGGGCAATGCCCTACAAAAGGCCTTTTTAAGGGCTACTGGTAGTTTAGTATTAGAATAGGGGGTGTTTTTATTTTGGGGTGGCTTTTTTGTCTTTATAGGAGTAATAGATTAGGTTCAGATGTTAATATTTTAGATCATTTTTTATGTAATCTTAGCTTTTGTATTTAAATTAAATTGTAGGGTTTATTTTTTATGTAATGTTAGGATTTTTATTTAAATTTTAGATCAGGATTTTTAATTTTGGTAGTTTAATTAATTTATTAGTTTAATAGTCTTTCTTTTTTATGTAATGGGTTTAGCTTAGGGGTTGTTAGGTTAGGAGTTTTAGTGATTAGATTAATACTTTGCATTTTGTGGTGGAGTAGGGGTTAATAGTTTAAATAGGTAGATTGCATTGTGGGGGGATGGCGGAGTAGGGGTTAATAGTTTAAATAGGTAGTTTGCATTGTGGGGGGATGGCGGTTTAGAGGTTAATACATTTTATTGTTAGTTGCGATGTGGGGAGATGGCGGTTTAGGGGTTGATAACTTTAATAGATACTTTGCGATATGGGGGTTGGGAGATTAGGGGTTAATACATTTATTAGTTATTGCGGGGGGGGGTGAGGGTTGAGAGGTAGATATTGCGAACGGCGGGTAAAATATATGCGCCGCACTTGTATGTGGCGCCATGTATGTGATCGACTGTAAGTGTAGTGTAAGGTTGGGTTACCATAGTAACCTATTAATTTTCAAGAAATCTGGTATCGGGTGGAAGCGTTAACACGGAAAGGGCGACTGCACACAATCCGCAAACTATTTCAATGAAAACCTGGTACTAAAATGGAGCCATAAATTACTTTTGACTGTCGCACAATCCGCAAACTATTTCAATGAAAACCTGGTACTAAAATGGAGCCATAAATTACTTTTGACTGTCGGCCGCTTCGGTAGCTTACGGCTCCATTTTTACCAGCTCATTGGAAATGAGCCCAAACAAGCAAATAAGGCTTCCAAAAAATTATGCAAAAACTTAACAAGAGAGACCAACTGACATCTCACACACATTTTTTTACTAGTTGTAGCCCATGAAATGTATGCAAAATGCAAAGCAGGTGTTGCATCTAAGATGAAAGATGTGAAATACTATGCAACAACAACAGTTGTGTGGCCACTGGCCAAGCAAAACAATGGAGCCATATATGTGTTTAACAGTGCACTTTACCTGCTATCAATATTCATGTTCCTCCTTGCATACCCTGCTGTATGTGTAACTCACAGGAAAAAATTGCCAATGTGATAAGAACATATCTGTAAGGTAGCCACCAGGCAGATCATTTTGGTTATTTTGTGATTTAATGTTTTTTAGAAAGATTGTTAGTGACGATTTTTGAGAGAGTGAGAGTAGACTTTTGGGGGTCCATTTATCAAGCTCTGTAAGGAGCTTGTGGTCCCGTGTTTCAGGCGAGTTTTCAGACTCGCCAGAAACACAAGTTATGGAGCAGCGGTCTAAAGACCGCTGCTCCATAACCCTGTCCGCCTGCTCTGATGAGGCGGACAGGAATAGCCGGAAATCAACCCGATCAAGTACGATCAGGTTGATTGACACCCCTCTGCTGGCGGTCGATTGGCCTCGAGTCTGCAGGGGGCGGCGTTGCACCAGCAGCTCACAAGAGCTGCTGGTGCAATGCTGAATACGGAGAGCGTATTGCTCTCTGCATTCAGCAGTGTCGGATCAGGTCCGACAGACATATGATAAATAGGCCCCTTGGTGTAACTTGGTGTATATTTTGCCTGCACATATCTTTGTCTTTAAATTAGCATCTAATTTTGACCAAGATGCTTTTAATAAATGTCTACTTGAAATTTTAAACAGTTAAATGCATTAAAATCGCAATCAAAATATTTTATTAAAAAATCCTGATTTTTTTTGTCCATATTTCAAGTCAGCAGGCCTTCAAGCACTTCATTGAACACATTTAATTGTAGTTATGCAAGTAAAACCAATGACTAAATAATGTTTTGCTACTTTAAAGGTAGTTGACCTGTAAGGCACACTATATATTATGTATTCAATAAATAGTTTTTTTCAAAAAAATTCTTACTGGCCCTCTAAATAAGTAAAAATATACCCAAGAGTTCCCAACAGGTATGGAGATTTTTTAGATATGTAAAACCTAACTTTTATTTAAGTCCAGTAAAATAGAAAAAGTACATAGTGGAAAAAATAAGGCTAAAATGCCAGCGGACCTGCCCCTTTCTATAATCTACGCGTTTCATGCCTATTACAGCACTTCATCGGGGATGACGTTAACCCTCTACTAAAGGCCTGAAATAGGAGTAAAAGTTAACGCTTTTGGTATTGTTCAAATGTTATTCAATACAACTAATGACTAGTATACATTTATCTGTAAGATAAATCTGCAATTGTCCTCAAAATTAAATGCAGAGATTAATTCCTCATATAATTCCAAAATCTTATTCTATATGTAAAATTGAAAAATAGTATCTTTCTTTTTTTTAAAAATATGCAATTCCATAAAAAAATAAGCTACCTGACTGTATAAGGGGAATTTTTAACTGAAAAGGAAAATGCCTGTACATGAACTTTTGCTTTGTTGAAGAATATATGGAGGGGAAAGAAGATGAAAAAAAAGAAGAGAAAAAGAAAAAAGTGAAAATAGGATAGATGTGAAAAGACCGTGTACCATTTTAGTATCCCTATTTTGGTCTCTGAACGGTACACAGTATTCCAGATTTGGCCTAACTAATGATCTGTAAAGTGTAAGAACCTTGCTATTGCTACTACAATACATCTCCCAATGCAACCAAGTATTTGACTGGCCTTATTGGTTGCACTTCTGCATTGTGTACCAAGTTTTAAATAATTTATAATAATAATTCAAAAGTCCCTTTCTTCTTTAGTTACAGTCAGTAATGTACCTTTGAGACAGTAATTGGCCTTTGGGGTTTTAGATCCTATATGCATAGTTTTGCTCTTGGTAATATTACATTTCAAATCCCATTTATTTGACCAGTCCTCTAGTGTTTTAATATCACTGTTCATTTGATCAACCCGCCTGGAACATTAACTCTGTTTTTTTGTTCCATCAGCAAACAAGCAAACCTTGTTTGCTGATGAAACAGACTGATCGCAGCCTAACCTCACTGTCAACAACCTTTTGTAAATTAATGTACCAACATAACCTCTTTGATGTGTAGAGATGCCTCTCCCCATCAGAGAGGGACTTCACATACTTTTCTAGACCCCATAACTCATACTCATGCATTGACTCTCTTCTTTGTGACTCATGGTCTTTGGATAAATGTCTTACTTCCTTAATAAATGTATAAGATGCAGGACAAGGGATTTATTTCAATGTTGAAGACACTGTTGGCTTCACATAAAAACTTTTAAATGGGGGATCAAGCAGGGAAAGGACCGTGCCTACAGTAACTTAAGAAAAAGCAGAGTGCTGTTTATGCTTTGCTGCTTTTTGTCACACAGGGGGTGATTTAATGGGGTATGGTTGGGAACTGGACAGGGAAAGTTGAAGTGCTTGTGTCTCTACAGACTTCTGTACTCCTTTCTGTTGATACGATCTGCAACCTAACAAAATGCTCCCTCTCACTTAACCAGCACGTGTGTCTTGTGCAGGAAACAAGTGCACAGTCACAGCCAATCAACAGGTAACTGTTAGTGTTTGTCTTCTTCCTGCAACTCAGCAAGCCTTTCTCACTGTGAGCTAACTCTGCTATTGCCTGTTATTACGGCAACAGACCAGACTTCACACAGAGCAGCACGATTGCAGGGGCATAAGAGCACAAAAATATGCAGGTGGAGCCATTCCATCGCCCCTATTGGAGCCAGTGCACAATGCCTATGTTTTTTCTTTGTATAGGTTGCCTAGCAACTCTCCCGATCTTTAATTTGAATATTCCTCCAGTGTTTGCTAGACTGAAAATTGCAGATTACAATTATTGGGGGTTTGCTAGGCAAGCTACACAAAAACCTTATGATTTAAAGATCATTTCCCCCAGGCTATCTGTGGATGTTTCAGCCCCTAATGCCAGCCCTAGCTGGTCTGCCACACTGGGAAATATCCCAGCTTCCTGGCAAGCCAAACAGGCCCTGGTTATGCAAAATGTTTATAACATAATTGTCCCTGTTATTTCTTACATTGTACAATACAGCAGCTGAGAGAGGCAATTTTTCAAGGGAATTTTGACAGGCCAGTATACTTACTATCCCTAAGGATGGAAATGACCCATATTTGTGCGAAAGCTACAGACTTATCTCCCTCATAAATACTGACGTAAAGATTCATGCAAAGATTCTGGCAACTAGATTAGGTAAACTTTTAACATCTATCATACATCTATCTATCATACATACCACGTGGGCTTTATTTTAGGTTGACAGTATATGGATAATACCCACGGACTGTTAAACATGAATGGTATGGACCTCCTCAACCTCTCCCCAGACATGGAAAAATAATTCTATAGGGTTAAATGGGACTATATATTCAGAACCCTGATGGCCTTTGGAATACCTGAATTGTTTTGTACAGCTATCAGTGCCCTCTATGTTGCCCCATCAGCTGTAGTAATTATTTATTAAAAATGGCACATGGCAGGGATGCCCCCTTTCCCCTTTTCTGTTATCCTTAGCAATCGAACCCTTAGCAGAAGCGATTAGACAATCTAAGGCTATACAAGGCCTTATATTCCATGATACTGAACAGAAACTGGCACTCTTCGCTGATTTCCTAACGGTCTTCCTCACAGACCCATTGACCTCCCTGCAATCCTCAATGTCTCTCTTGGAATTCTTTGGGACAATATCTTATTATAAGGTTAACGTTAGTAAAACTGAAGCATACCCAATAGGTATAACACCCGGAGATCTACAAAACCTCCAAAGATCTTTCTATTTATTATTTATATGGTCCACTAGGGGCATACGAAATTTAGGAGTATATCTCTCTGATGACAAATCCGCAGTCATCAGCGATAACTATAACCCCCTACTTAAAGATATAGGTTTGATGCTTCAATCCAAAAGATATGATGAGATCTCCTGGCTGTGGAGAGTGCTGGCGATCAAGATGATGATTCTGCCCTTTTTAACATATCTTTTTAGATACTTGTCAATTGCTGTCCCAACATCCCTCCTCCACAAATTCCAGGCATTATTTCATATTTGAAATAGCAAGAAATCCTGAGTTTCTGCACAAATTCTTCCGAACCCCCTTGAAAGAGGAGGTATTGGTCTCCAGAATGTAAGACTATACCATGAGGCAGCAATGATATCTCATGGCTCAGCTTGGAGCACCAACTTACCTCCCACAAGATGGAGAGAGCTGGAACAGGCCTCTTTACCAGCCTATGTTGACCTTGAGGATCTGCTTTGGATACCCCTATACTATGCTAAACACATTATCATTTCTAATTCACTTGAAAACACAGGCTATTTGTGTCTGTATATATATATATATATATATATATATATATATATATATATATATATAGATATAGTATATACAAAGGAAAGAGGAGTTCGGACCAATAGCTCAAAACGATAATGTCCACTTTATTCAGGATCCAGGTAAAAACATAATAACAGCAATAATTTAAAGGGTAGATATAGCTATGATGGTGGGGCTGATAGGAGAGCTGTATTTGGCTCAGTCTGATGCGTTTCAGCTCCTATGGAGCCTTTCTCATAGACAGTGTAGAAGCCCTTCATGTTATGCTAATTTTTATATGCTATCCTAGCTTGTGATTCGTTACTAGGGCCCTCTCCTTCTGGCCAATGGCTAAGATTGCTGGGTGACCCACCTTCACTAAAGGGTTCCCTGACTACTATGTGCTAAATAATTAAATCCCTCTTATATGCAATGGCATATTGCCCAGAGCGTTTAATTCTGCTCTACTAAGTTAGGGAAATATATTGTTGAATACTTTTGTTGTGGGCTCCCCTTAAGTGATATGCAGCAGAAATCTCATGATAGTATGCTCAATAAAAGTTTCCTAAATATGCACCATCTTGTGCAGTAATTAACTCAGTTTATTGTATAAGTACTACTGACTAGAAGCATATTCATTCTAAATAACTAAAAGTGAAAATTGAGAATCAAACTGTGCATATCTGTTTGTATCTCCTTAGTTTAGGAGTAAGAATATAGGAATAGAGAGTAGAATAGAAAAGCCCCATGGGTAAGGAGAGCTGAACCCAAATTGTATATATTCAATTAAATATGTTAAACATATTAAGCTAAACTAAACAGCTGGTTCTATTTGGTATCACATTTTCCTGCCCAGCTATTAATTTGATGTAACAATTACGCTCAACTCAGATTACCAATGGTTGATCAAATCAGTCTCTATATTAAGACCTAAGGGTTGTCTTGTCCCTAGGGTGAAAATCCAGAAAACCTCTTTTTTTAGGAGATCTTTTAGTCTATCTCCTCCCCTCGTTTTTTTAGGGATTTGATCAATTACCATCCAAGAGAAACCACTCACATCCTTACAATGTTCTTCAATGAAGTGCCGAGAGGCCCCTGTGGCATAGTGGCCATGTTCAATGTCATTGAGATGAGCTTGTATTCTCTCTCTGACTTCTCCAGAGGTACACCCCACATATTGTTTGTCACATTTCACACATGTGATCAAATAAATGATGAACGTGGGCCTACAGTTAGTACATTTTAGGTACATTGGAGGTGTGAGTATATTCTCTGGGTGGTCAATAATTTAAAATTCTTGCCCACAGTAACATGACCGCAGGCCTTGCAAGTAGTATTGCAAGTATTTAATATGCCCTTTATTTGATAGCCAGCTACTCTTGTGCTTTGCTTTCTTTAACATTGAAGGCAACATTTGGTTCCCAATTGTTACATTACTCCTTGAGACACAAAAGCAGCCTTCCCTTATCTCTTCCTTGAGACTATCATCTGCCAAAATAATTATATATATATATATAGCCACTAGGAGGCACTCTCAAGTTCACTTGATGTTTTATATAAGCTGTTGATCAGCAAGTGAAAGTCATAAGAAGAACTTCTAAAACAAAGCAACTAGAAAAAAAAGTCCAATTCTCCTATACGGTTGCTAGTTCTGCCAGCTCTTTGTCAAGAGATGGTTAGTCTCCTAGGTAATGTATAATCTACAGAATAAAATGAAACACAGAGGCACCAAATAGCCTAGTACAGCTTGGCATAAGGTAAGTGAAAACAAAAAATACTTCTCACAAGAATATAGCACCAGATAAGTGCTAAGAAGGCAGGTTGGCACTTCACAGTAGTCCAGCTAACTGTATGGAATATAACCACATCTAACATGGCAACACGAACAGTTCCTAGGAAATGGGATTCCTATAGAGAAAAAAATGCAAAACCACATTTTGACTAAAAATGCAGTGAGTGTAGAAAATTCACAATAATGTGCTAAATACACAGGCTGGGACTTCTCAGCCTCCCATCTGACTGACTTGTTAAAGGTTTAAACTACGTCATAGTTTCATGTTTGCCCAACATCCTTCTCCTTCTCCAGTTCATTCCATTGCTGGCCTGGTCCATGGCCTATCAAATACACATATTTGTAGTTGGAGACAGACTGATCTACATCAACTTAAATATTTCTATTCAGATAACATACTGCAAAACCATGCTGACCTGCTCAGTAAAATAGAGATTCCCCCTAAACTCCAGTTTTACTTACTTAGAGTGAGGTCTCTGATGCGATCATGGAGAATCCTCATGGAAAAACCTCTGACCTTATGGGAGACTAGGTGGTCCTCAAACCTCCCAAAACACCTGGATGCATGGGAGGTGGAGCTGAGATGAGAATATACACCTAAACAATGACCATTTCTCAGACCAAGTCTGCAATACATTTCATGACTATGTATGAGCTATATTATAAACTACTGACCAAATGGCACTTAGTTCCAACTAAATTTCAGAAAATGTATCCTTAACACTGCCCTAGGTGTTGGAGAGGTTGTGGAAAACTGGGAAACCCCTTTCATATCTTATGGTCATGCCCAGTCTAGATCTCCCTGATGTGTTACACCCGGGCATAGTGCTTTTGCACTCCCTATACATAACAGTATTTGTTAGTTTATATCTTGACCTCTGTCAAATTACTGATAGTAAAGAATTGGAAGAATGTACATCCCCCTAGATGGCAAGGTGTGGTGGAATGTATTAACTATATAAAATCAATGGAAGAATATGTCTTTAGGTCCAGACAGCAGATGACTACTTTTTGTTTGGTCTGTGAACCTTAGAAATCCCTCATATTAAAATTGTGTCCACAGATGAGCCGAAACTTAAGAGCATCTAACCCCACCCCCTTTTTTTAATTTTATTTTTTACTCCCTCTCCTTTTGTTGGTGAGAATTATATATGGCAAATACTTTACTGCTGTTTTTGTATTGGTGACCTTCTTCATTATAATGAACCCTTTGTAAGCTGTTTTCTTCACTAGTGGATACCATGTTAGTCTATAATGAGTGCCTTTACAGTACTGTCTTTGTAAGAATTATCATACTGTTTTGTTTTCATTTATTGTTATGTACAATAGCAAAAACTCATGGAAATAAAAAGTGAGAACATACTTAGAATAAACATAAAAAAATGTGAATAAAATGGATCACTGTGAAGTCTGTCTCTGACATTTCCTCTCATGTAATTTTCCTGCCCTAAACATTACGCTATTTCAAATTTTTCTAATTTTCTTTTCCCTCTCGGACCACCATCAAGTAAAGTTCTCTCTTACTCTAACCACAACATCTTCATCAGCCATCAAAAAAATACTATCTTACAGGAACTTTAATGGCATAGATCTTCTAGACTTTTTTCCATACTGGAACCACTATTCTTCAACATCTCCTCCCTCTGTTTCCCAGACCTTGAGGCCTTACAATACAGATCTGCACTTAAAACACTTTGCAAGAATGCCCCACAAAAGGCCATTTTAAGGGTTATTGGCAGTTTAGTTTAGGCTAGGGTTTTTTTTTATTTATTTTTTTTGGGGGGAGGATTTTGATAAGGCTATTAGATTAAGTGTAATTAGTTTAAATATACGAAAATCTCTTTTTTATTTTGTGTAATTTAGTGGGTTTTTTTTGTAATTTAGTTAATTGTATTTAATTAATGTAATTGATTTCATTTTAGTGTAATGTTAGATGTTAGTGTAACTCAGGTTAGGTTTTATTTTACAGGTAAATTTGTATTTATTTTATTTTAACTAGGTAGTTAGTAAATAGTTAATAACTATTTACTAACTAGTCTACCTAGTTAAAATAAATATAAATTTAGCTGTGAAATAAAAATAAAACCTAAGATAGCTACAATGTAACTATTAGTTATATTGTAGCTAGCTTAGGGTTTATTTTTAAGGTAAGTATTTAGTTTTAAATATGAATTAGTTAGGTAATAATAGTAAGTTTTATTTATATTTATTTTAATTATATTAAAGTTAGGGTTAGGGTTAGACTTAGGGTCAGGTTTAGGGGTTAATATATTTAGTGTTAGTGATGTGGGAGGCCAGAAGTTTAGGGGTTAATCACTTTAGTATAGTGCAGCGGTGACGTTAGGGGCGGAAGATTAGGGGTTAATAAATTTATGTAGGTTTCGGTGACATTGGGGGCGGCAGATTAGGTGTTAATAAGTGTAATGTAGGTGGTGGCGATGTCGGGGGTGACAGATTAGGGGTTAATAAGTGTAATGTAGGTGGCGGCAATGTTAGGGACGGCAGATTAGGGGTGTTTAGACTCAGGGTTTATGTTAGGGTGTTAGGTGTAAACATAACTTTTCTTTCCACTTAGGAATCAATGGGGCTGCGTTACGGAGCTTTACGCTCCTTTATTGCAAGTGTTAGGCTTTTTTTTAGCCGGCTCTCCCCATTGATGTCTATGGGGAAATCGTTCACGAGCACGTAAAACAAGCTCAAAGCAGCGCTGGTATTTGTGTGCGGTATGGAGCTCAACGCTGCCATATTGCCCGCTAACGCTGGGTTTTTGCAAAGCTGTAATAGCAGCGTTATTAAAGGTGAGTAGTGACAATAACTTGCAAATTAGCAGCGAGCCGTTCATAACGCAAAACTCATAATCTGGCCGGGATATATTAATTGATTTTGTTTGCTTTCTGGCTGGGCTCTGATAAGACCCATTTCTGAAAAAAAACCTCTGTATTTCTGTTTAATCATTCGTAGGTGTATCAAATTGTTCTATAATAAGTTGTTTTTTAATAAAGTTTATCCATTCGGATAATCTTGGCTCATTTTTTTCTCTCCATTTACTCATGATCAAGTTCCTGGCTGCTAATATTGCCACATTTACCACTTTATTTTCGATTCCTAAAGTTTAACTACCAAACATTGTATCTGCATTAAAGATAATTGCACTTTCTTTTTTAAATATTTATTTAATCAAAATTCTAGTTTCCTCCAGAAACAATTAATTTTTGGGCATGACCATAATAGATGTACTAAGATTGCATTCAAGCACTGACATTTCTAGCATTTATCAAACTGTTTATTCTTCCAGATACCCTCTTTCTGCTGTATAATACGATTTATAAATAAGTTTTAGGTGAGACTCTCTCCAAGTAGCAGAGAGTGTAGTATTTTCTTCTTTTATCGATTTTTTTACTTTTACATCATTAATTTCTGCTTCTCCTAATGTTATATTTTATTTATTAGCTAAATATTTCAACTTTGAATTACCGTTTAATGAGATTAGTAATATATACCAAGGATAAATTGAAAAAAAAAAAACATTCTTAACCTGTTTTAGCCACTGGTCTATATTACCCCAATTCTATTATGTGCCAAATTGTATAAGTAGATTATTTAAGTAGTGCCTAAGTTAAAGATATGCATAAATGTCTGCATTTAATTCTACCTTTATTTCTGAAAAAGATTTAATCCTGATCCAT
This sequence comes from Bombina bombina, assembly GCF_027579735.1. Taxonomy (NCBI): domain Eukaryota; kingdom Metazoa; phylum Chordata; class Amphibia; order Anura; family Bombinatoridae; genus Bombina; species Bombina bombina. Next base: position 743,733,153 of record NC_069503.1, on the reverse strand, counting down.
CCTGATTTATTATTTGGCATATAAATGAGAGGCCTTTATGTCTCCACTTTCTAAAAGGTTTTGTATCCAGACCTTTCTGGAAAGTCTGGGTTACCTCCCACAGTTAGATATTTAGAAATCCCATATTTGACATTTAACATTGTACAGGCTTTATGCCAGACACGGATCAGTGTGTACACCATCTTTAATTTTTTTATTTCTGCAGGAAATTTACTAAATTTAATATGTGCTAATGTTTGTAGAAAGAATTGGCTAGATTTAGAGTTTGGTGTTAGCCGTCAAAACCAGCGTTAGAGGCTCCTAACGCTGGTTTTGGGCTACCGCTGGTATTTAGAGTCAGTCAGGAAAGGGTCTAACGCTCACTTTGCAGCCGCGACTTTTCCATACCACAGATCTCCCTACGCCATTTGCGTATACTATCTTTTCAATGGGATCTTTCTAACGCTGGTATTTAGAGTCGTGGCTGAAGTGAGCGTTAGAAATCTAACGAAAAAACTCCAGCCGCAGAAAAAAGTCAGGAGTTAAGAGCTTTATGGGCTAACGCCGGTTTATAAAGCTCTTAACTACTGTGCTCTAAAGTACACTAACACCCATAAACTACCTATGTACCCCTAAACCAAGGTCCCCCCACATCGCCGCCACTCTATTAAAATTTTTTAACCCCTAATCTGCCGACCGCACACCGCCGCCACCTACGTTATCCCTATGAACCCCTAATCTGCTGCCCCTAACACCGCCGACCCCTATATGATATTTATTAACCCCTAATCTGCCCCCCCCAACTTCGCCTCCACCTACCTACAATTATTAACCCCTAATCTGCCCACCGGACCTCACCGCTACTATAATAAATGTATTAACCCCTAATCCACCTCACTCCCGCCTCAATAACCCTATAATAAATAATATTAACCCCTAATCTGCCCTCCCTAACATCGCCGACACCTAACTTCAAGCATTAACCCCGAATCTGCCGACCAGACCTCACCGCTACTCTAATAAATTTATTATTTATTAAAGCTAAGTCTAACCTTAACCCTAACACCCCCCTAAGTTAAATATAATTTTTATCTAACAAAATAAATTAACTCTTATTAAATAAATTATTCCTATTTAAAGCTAAATACTTACCTGTAAAATAAACCCTAATATAGCTACAATATAAATTATAATTATATTGTAGCTATTTTAGGATTAATATTTATTTTACAGGCAACTTTGTAATTATTTTAACCAGGTACAATAGCTATTAAATAGTTCATAACTATTTAATAGCAACCTAGTTAAAATAATTACAAAATTACCTGTAAAATAAATCCTAACCTAAGTTACAATTAAACCTAAAACTACACTATCAATAAATTAATTAAATAAAATACCTACAATTATCTACAATTAAAATCTAATGTTTGTAAATATTATTTTTTATTTTTTTGTAACTTAGTTCTTTTTTATTTTTTGTACTTTAGTTAGTTTATTTAATTGTATTTATTTGTAGGTATTGTATTTAATTAATTTATTGATAGTGTAGTGTTAGGTTTAATTGTAGATAATTGTAGGTATTTTATTTAATTAATTTATTGATAACCCAATATATATTTGACAACCCAAAGTATTGATATTGGCCCATTTTGGTATATTTCATTCCACCATTTCACCGCCAAATGCGATCAAATAAAAAAACGTTAACTTTTTCACAAACTTTAAGTTACTTACTGAATTTATTTACAAACAGCTTGTGCAATTATCGCACAAAGGGTTGTAATTGCTTCTCTTGGATCCCCTTTGTTCAGATTTAGCAGACATATATGGTTTTGACATTGCTTTTTTGGTAATTAGAAAGCCGCTAAATGCTGCTACGCACCACACTTGTATTATGCTCAGCATTGAAGGGGTTAATTAGGTAGCTTGTATGGTTAGTTTTAGCTTTAGTGTAGAGATTACCCACCCACCTGACATATCCCAACCCCTGATCCCTCCCTGATACCTCTCAAACAACTCTCTTATATCCCCCACCCCTCAATGGTCACCCCCATCTTAAGTACTAGCAGAAAATCTGGCAGTATAAAAAAACATTTTTTTTAGTTTTTTTTAATATATATATATTATATTTTCTGCAGTTTAGGATCCCCATTACCCTGCAACCTCCCTTATCCCCCCCAAACAGCTTTCTAACCCTCCCCCCTCTACCTATTTGTTGCCATCTTAGGTACTGTCAGCTATCTGCCAGTACCCAGTTTGCTGTAAATTATTGTCATTTAAAAAAAACTAAAAAAAAAACAACTTTTTTTCCATAGTGTAGCTGCGTCCCCTCATTACCATACCCCATCCAAGATCCCTTTCCAGGCACAGATCCCACATAGGGGTCAATTTATTATGCTGGATTCCTATCTTCCTGCTTCCCCCTTCCACCTTCCCACTCATTGCCCTGCTGTAGCATAGCGTAGCAGTCCCACTCACTTCCGCACCCCTTCCCGCCCTCCTCCTGCATCCACCAGCAATGGGCCGCTCACCCGCCTCCCTCCAAGCCCTCCTACGCCACCAACGATCTGCATTGATTACTGCCTAAAAGGTATTGCAAAATACCTCAATATCGAGGCATCATTGAAATAACCTGAGAGCAGCTGGAAGCAATTGCGATCGCTTCCAGGGCTCAATTTGACCGAGGACGTGTTAGGTACGTCCTTGGTCCTTAACTGCTGTTTTTGGAGAATGTACCTGGCACGTCCTCAGTCGTTAAGGGGTTAAAAAGTGCCCTGAAAAGTGTATTTGGATGGGCATTGCTTTTAAAAGGGCATCCAGGTCTTTTGCTGCCCAAAAAAAATAAAAACTCTAATCTATAAAAAAAAGAAAACACCCCCCAAAAATCTAACACTAGCCTCAAAGTTGTTACTAACCAATGATGATTATTTTTTTTCACTGTTTTTTTTTTTAATAGATTAGGGGTTTTATTTTTTATTGGTCAGCAATAGAGTTGAATGCCCTTTTAAGGGCAATGCCAATACAAATGCCCTTTTCAGGACACTTTTTTATTTAGGAATTTTTATTTTGGGGGTTTGGGGGTTGGGGGGTGAACTGATTGCTTTAGGGCAATGCCCTGCAAAAGGCCCTTTTAAGGGCTATTGGTAGTTTAATTTTAGAAAGGTTTTTTATTTTTATTTAGGGTTGTTGTTTTTTGAAAGGGTATAAGAATATGATTAATTCTTTTATTTTTTGGGGTAATTACTTTTTTATTCTCTGTAATTTTAGAGTTTTTATTTTCTCTAATAGGGTTTTTATTTTTTGTAATGTTAGCTTTTTTATTTTCTGTAATTTTTGTTAGTTTTCTTTATTTGTAAATGTGACATTAGGTTTTTATTTACTTTTACAGATAAGTTTTTTTTTTAAGGTAGTCACGATTTTAGGGTTATTTTAATTTAGGTTAAGTTAGGGGATGTTAGATTAGAGGGTTTAGATATTAGTTTATTATTTGCATTGTGGGGGGATGGCAGTTTAGGGGTTAAAAGTTTATTTAGATAGTTTGCGATATGGGGGGGTTTAGGGATTAATAGTTTATTTAGATAGTTTGCAATAAGGGGGTGGCAGTTTAGGCGTTAATAGTTTATTTAGATAGTTTGTGATGTGGGGGGGGTTAGGGATTAATAGTTTATTTAGATAGTTTGCAATGTGTGGGGATGGATGTTTAGGGTTTATTACAGTAGGGGCTTTTCGTGATCCTCTCCAATCTGGTTTCCAATCTAAACACTCAACAGAAACTGATCTCACTAAAGTAACAACAATCTGCTGTCAACCAAAGCAAAAGGTCATTACTGCTTAATAATTCTTCTAGATTTATCTTCAACTTTTAAAACAGTTGATCACTCTCTTCTCTTACAAATTCTTCATTCTTATAGCATCCAATATATAGATATCTACTTATTTACTCCCTATCACTCCAACCACTCATTTAGAGCTTATTTAACACCATATCTTCTGATCCTTTACCTATCTCATTAGAATTATCGTAAGGCTATGTCTTGGAACTTTTTTTTTTTTAAATCTATACATCATCACTTGGTAAAATGTTATCTTCCTTTTTGTAGTGCCAATATAGGCTGTTGATAACCACATTCTCTTTCCTCTCCTAATGTCTCTCCTTCTTTACTCAATCAAACTCTCTTTCTACAATTTTATCTTAGATGTATTTGCATTAGCTCTAAATCAATCTCTCAAAAACTGAGCTTCCTATTATTTGCCCCTTTATATAGTCCCAACAGCTGACATTTATCTTACTGAAGGAGATTCTATACTCAAAACATCATCCAAGGTTCACTGTCTTGCTATCACAGTAGACTACGGTCGCACTCCACATTTAGGAGTAAGACTTTGAATAATGGTAGCAGGGGATGCATTGACCATGCAAAGGATTTAAGAAATCAAGATATGTTTGTCATGTAATGTGCACAAATGCACCTGAACTTACTGTAATAATGATTCAAGAAAGTTGAATTTGGTAGATATTACATAGACATGTTACAATGATGCTCATGACTGGGTAACAGTCATAACTGATTACATAATGTTATAAAAAAAAGAGTAGGAAAAAAGGGGGGATTGCTCTGTACGTGAAAGAAAATATTAAAGTAACTGAAATTGTAGAAACCAATGACAATGTAGAAAGTGTTTGGGTATCTATTGAAACTGAAAGGGATTAGGTATTTAGAATAGAGGAAGTATATAGGCCTCCATTACAGGATTAGGCATAAGATCAACTATTAATTGATGAAATAGCCAAAATTACAATAAAGGGCAAGGTTATAGTAGTGGGGGACTTAAATATCCCTGATGTAGACTGGGAAGTACCCGTTGCTAGAAGTAAGTATATTCTGTAATCTTTACAAGGGGAATCTCTTGAACAACTAGAACAAACATGCAAAGGAACTCTTTTAGATTTAGTACTTACAAACAGTGATTTAGTATCTAAATTTTTTGTGGGTGAAAACTTAGGCTCTAGTGTTCATCAGTCTGTATGCTTTAATATTCAGGAAAAGGTACTGTGCAACCATAGTAAAAGAAAAGTTTTTGACTTTAGAATGACAACATTTTTCTTACATGTGCAAATACCTAAATTAATCTCTAAAAGGGATAGCACAGATTACAGGAGTACGAGAACAGTGGGAATATTTTAAAAATGCTATTCTAAATGCAACATAAAATGTATTATGCTTGTTTGTAAAAGTAAAAATAAATAAATGATATGGCTTTCACAGGCAGTTAAGACAAAAAAGACAGTCTATAAAAAAATAAAACTCACTGGCTCATGGGGGGATAAGGAAAAATGGAGAACCCCAAAAAAATATGACAAAGCAGTTAATCAGAAATGCTAAAGCTGATGCAGAAGAGAAAATAGCACAATCTGTAAAAAACGGGGACAACACCTTCTTTAGATATATCAGTGAAAATAGAAAAAGTAACGGAGGGATAGTAAGACTCAAGACTGATGATAGAGTAGTGGAAGGAGATAACTTTTGTTCAGTCTTTACTACAGATGGTAAAGATAGTGAGATTCTATTAAGAGATGTAACTTTAAATGGTAATGCAAGTGGTACTTTTCTTTTTACAGTGGAAGAGGTTTCAAGGGCTTTATAAAAAATAAAAGTAAAAAAGTCTGTGTGTCCAGATAATATTCATCCAAGGGTTCTAAGAGATCTTTGATCTGTTATAGCTACTCCATTGGCTGATTTATTTAATCAGTTACTGTTAACAGGAGTTGTTCCAAATGACTCGAAAATTGCCAATGTAGTCCCACTTCATAAAAAGGGTAGTAAGGAAGAATCTGCTAACTATAGACCAGTCAATTTAACCTCAATTGAAGGGGAAATTAATGACAACTCTTTTAAAGGAAAGATTTGTGTATTACCTTCAGACAAACAACTAAGACAAAGGACAGCATGGTTTCTCTTGTTAAGTGTATCCAGTCCACGGATCATCCATTACTTATGGAATATATTCTCCTTCCCAACAGGAAGCTGCAAGAGTCCACCCACAGCAAAGCTGCTATATAGCTCCTCCCCTAACTGCCATATTCAGTCATTCTCTTGCAAGCCTCAACATAGATAGGAGGTCGTGAGAGTCTGTGGTGCTTTCTACTTAGTTTATTCTTCAATCAAAAGTTTGTTATTTTTAAATGGCACCGGAGTGTGCTGTTTATCTCAGGCAGTATTTGGAAGAAGAATCTGCCTGCGTTTTTCTATGATCTTAGCAGACGTAACTAAGATCCATTTGCTGTTCTCACACATTCTGAGGAGTGAGGTACTTCAGAGGGGGAATGGCGTGCAGGTTTTCCTGCAGATAAGGTATGTGCAGTAAAATATTTTTCTAGGAATGGAATTGACTAAGAAAATACTGCTGATACCGAAGTAATGTAAGTAAAGCCTTAAATGCAGCGATAGCGACTGGTATCAGGCTTATTAATAGAGATACATACTCTTATAAAAATGTGTTTTAAAACGTTTGCTGGCATGTTTAATCGTTTTTTAACGTACATTGGTGATAACACTGTAATGTTGGTATAGCCTTAAATGCAGTAAAAGCGACTGGTATCAGGCTTATTAATAGAGATACATACTCTTGTAAAAATGTGTTTTAAAACGTTTGCTGGCATGTTTAATCGTTTTTAACATATGTTTGGTGATAAAACTTATTGGGGCCTAAGTTTTTTCCACATGGCTGGCTTAAATTTTGCATAGAAACAGTTAACTGAAGTATTCCACTGTTGGCTGTGGCAGTTTGTTGTGTCTGTTTTTAAAAACGTCTATGTCGTTTTTTTTTTTTTTATCTGTTTTTTGCATTAAGGGGTTAATCATCCATTTGCAAGTGGGTGCAATGCTCTGTTACCTTATTACATGTACTGTAAAATTTCGTTTGTTTTACTGCCTTTTTTTCACTGTTTTTCAAATTTTGACAAAATTTGTTTCTCTTAAAGGCACAGTAACGTTTTATATATTTGCTTGTTAACTTGATTTAAAGTGTTTTCCAAGCTTACTAGTCTCATTATTAGTCTGTTCTAACATGTCTAACATAGAGGAAGCTCTGTGTTCATTATGTTTTAAAGCCATGGTGGAACCCCATCTTAGAATGTGTACCAGATGTACTGATTTCATGTTAAACAATAAAGATCATTTTTTGTCTTTAAAAACATTATCACCAGAGGATTCTGTCGTGGGGGTAGTTATGCCGACTAACTCTCCCCACGTGTCAGACCTTTTGACTCCCGCTTTAGGGACTCACGCTCAAATGGCGCCAAGTACATCAAGGGCACCCATAGCGTTTCTTTTACCAGGGGATTCTGTCGAGGGGAAAGTTATGCCGACTAACTCTCCCCACGTGTCAGACCCTTCGACTCCCGCTTCAGGGACTCACGCTCAAATGGCGCCAAGTACATCAAGGGCGCCCATAGCGTTTATTTTACAAGACATGGCAAAGGTGGTGAATAATATTCTGGCAGCAGTATTAGTCAGACTACCTGAAATTAAAGGAAAGCAGTTAGCTCTGGGGGTAGATACAGAGCATACAGACGCTTTAAGAACCATGTATGATACTACCTCACAATATGCTTAGTCTGTGGGTGATTATTATTTTTTTTGACTCAGGGAAGATGATTTCACCTGATTCTGATATTTCTACATTTAAAATTTATGCTTGAGAACCTCCACTTGTTGCTCAGGGAGGCTTTGGCTGCTCTGAATGAATGTGTACAATCGCAGGGCCAGAGAAATTGTGTAGACTGGATAAATAATATGCAGTGCCGGTGTGTACTGATGTTTTTCCAATACCTAAAGAGGTTTACTAAAAATTTTTTTAATAAGGAATGGGATAGACCAGGTGTGCCGTTCTCTTCCCCTCCTATGTTTTCTAATAGTTACCACCACACGGGACTTCTGGCAGACAGTTCCTAAGGTGGAGAGAAGAGTTTCTACTCTAGCTAAGCGTACCACTACCTCTGACGAGGACAGTTGTGCTTTTTAGATCCAATGGATAAAAAATGTTTATTCAACAGGGTTTTATCCTGCAGCCCCTTGCATACATTGCTTCTGTCACTGCTGCTGCGGCGTTCTGGGTTGAGTCTTGATGAGTCTTTACAGTTAAGCGACTCCATTGGATGAATATATTTGACAAGCTTATGCTAGCCAATTCCTTTGTTTTCTGATGCCTTGTTCATTTGACTAGACTAACGGCTAAGAATTCTGTTTTTTACTATACTGGCGCGCAGAGCGCTATGGCTTATATCATGGTCAGCTGTCGTGACTTTAATAAATAAGCTACTTAACTTCCCTTCAAGGGGCAGACCCTATTCGGGCCTGGTTTGAAGGAGATTATTGCTTATATCACTGGAGGAAAAGGTCATGCCCTTCCTCAGGATAGGTCCAAATCAAGGGCCAAAAAAAAAAAAAAAAGTCTAATTTTCGTGCCTTTTAAAAACTTCAGGGCAGGTGTGGCATCCTCTTCCTCTAAGGCAAAACAAGAGGGAATTTTTGCTCAGTCCAAGGCGGTCTGGAGACAATCGGACCTGGAACAAAGATAAGCAGGCCAAGGAGCCTGCTGCTGCCTCTAAGGCAGCATGAAGGAACGGACCCCTATCCGGTAACGGATCCTATAGGGGGCAGACTTTCATTCTTCGCCCAGGCGTGGGCAAGAGATTCCCAGGATCCCTAGGCATTGGAATTTATATCCCAGAGATATCTTCTGGATTTCAAAGATTCCCCCCCAAAAAAAGGGGAGATTTCGCCTTTCACAATTATCTGCAAACCAGATAAAGAAGGAGGCATTCTTACATTGTGTACGAGATCCATCCAGTTCCAAGAGAGGAACAGGGACAGAGTTTTTACTCAAATCTGTTTGTGGTTCCCAAGGAGAGGGAACCTTCAGACCTATTTTGGATCTAAAGATCTTAAACAAATTCCTCAGAATTCCATCATTTAAGATGGAAACTATTCGTACCATCTTAACTATGATCCAGGAGAGTCAATAGAGGACTACAATGGATTTGAAGGATGCTTATCCTCACATTGTGATGCATAAAGATCACCATCATTTTTCAGGTTTGCCTTTCTAGACAGGCATTACCAGTTTGTAGCTCTTTCCTTTGGGATATCTACAGCCCCAAGAATCTTTATGGAGGTTCTGGGGTCGCTTTGGCGGTCCTTAGACCGCGGGGCATAGAAGTGGCCCCTTATTTAGACGACATCCTGATACAGGCGTCAAACATCCAAATTGCCCAGTCTCATACGGACGTAGTACTGGCATTTCTGAGATCACATGGGTGGAAAGTGAACAAGGAAAGAGTTCTCTATCCCCAATCTCAAGGGTTTCCCTCCTAGGGACTCTGATAGATTCTGTAGAAATGAAAATTTACCTGACGGAGTCCAGGTTGTCAAAGTTTCTAAATTTCTGCCGTGTTTTTTCATCCCATCCGCGCCCTTCGGTGGCTCAGTACATGAATGAAATCGGCTTAATGGTAGCGGCAAGGGACATAGTACCGTTTGCACGTCTACATTTCAGACCGCTGCAACTATGCATGCTCAGTCAGAGGAACGGGGATTACACAGATTTGTCCCCCTATTAAACCTGGACCAAGAGACCAGAGATTCTCTTCTATGGTGACTATGTTGGGTCCATCTGTCCAAGGGTATGACCTTCCGCAGGTCAGATGGGACAATTGTTACAATAGATGCCAGCCTTTTAGGTTGGGATGCAGTCTGGAACTCCCTGAAGGCTCAGGGATAGTGGACTTAGGAGGAGACCCTCCTTCTAATAAATATTCTGGAACTGGGAGTGATATTCCATGCTCTTCAGACTTGGCCTCAGTTAGCAACTCTGAGGTACATCATACTCAGTCGGACAATATACACGACTGTGGCTTACATCAGCCATCAAGGGGGAACAGAAGTTCCCTAGCGATGTTAGAAGTCTTACAATAATTCACTGGACAGAGACTCACTCTTGTCTATCAGCTATCCATATCCCAGGTGTTGAGAACTGGGAGGTGGATTTTCTAAGTCGTCAGACTTTTCTTCCGGGGGAGTGGGATTTCCTCCGGAGGTCAAGACCAAGCAGGAGAGGGCTTTGGTGTTTTTGACAGCGCCTGCGTAGCCACGCAGGACCTGGTATGCAGATCTGGTGGACATGTCATCCTTTCCATCACGGTCTCTGCTTCTGAGACAGGTCCCTCTACCTCAGGGTCCTTTCAACCATCTAAATAGAATCAATCTGAGATGGACTGCCTGGAGACTGAACGCTTGATGTTATCAAAGCATGGCTTCTCCGAGTCAGTCATTGATACCTTAATACAGACATGAAAGCCTGTCTCTAGGAAAATTGAACATAGATATGGTGTAAATATCTGATTGTTATGAATCCAAGGGTTACTCATGGAGTAAAGTCTGGATTCCCAGGATATTATCTTTTCTCCAAGAGGTTTTTGAGAAAAGGGTTGTCAGCTAATTCCTTAAAAGGGGACAGATTTTTACTCTGTCTATTTTTTTGCACAAGCGTCTGGCAGGTATTCTAGACGTTCAGGCATTTGGTCAGGCTTTGGTTAGATCCAAGCCTGTGTTTAAAACTGTTGCTCCGCCATGGAGCTTAAACCTGATTCTTAAGGTTCTTCAAGAAGTTCCGTTTGAACCTTTTTTGTTCCATAGATATCAATCTTTATCTTGGAAAGTTCCTTTTGGGTAGCTAATTCCTCGACTCGTAGAGTCTCCAAGTTATCTGTGTTACAATGTGATTCTCCTTATCTGGTCCTTCGTACGGATAAGGTAGTCCTGCGTACCAACCTGGGTTTTTTCCTAAGGTGGTATCTAACAAGTACATCACTCAAGAGATAGTTGTTCCATGCTTGTATCCTAATCCTTCCTCAAAGAAGGAACGTCTATTACACAATATTGGACGTGGTTTGTGTTTTAAAGTTTTACTTACAAGCTACTACAGTTTTCATCAAACGTTCACCTTGTTTGTTGTCTATTCTGGACAGAGGAGAGGTCAAAAGACTTCAGCAGCCTCTCTGTCTTTTTGGTTAAAAAGCATAATTCATTTAGCTTATGAGACTGCTGGACAGCAGCCTCCTGAAGGGATTACAGCTCATTCTACTAGAGCTGTGGTTTTCACTTGGGCCTTTTTTAAATGTGGCTTCTGTTGAACAGATTTACAAGACGGAGTCTTGGTCTGCGCTTCATACTTTTCAAATTTAACAAATTTGATACCTTGCTTCTTCGGAGGCTATTTTTGGGAGAAAGGGTTTTTTACAGGCAGTGGTAACTTCCGTTTAAGTACCTGCCTTGTCCCTCCCATCATCCGTGTACTTTAGCTTTGGTATTGGTATTCCATAAGTAATGGATGATCCGTGGACTGGATACACTTAACAAGAGAAAACATAATTTATGCTTACCTGATAAATTTATTTCTCTTGTAGTGTATCCAGTCCACGGCCCGCCCTGTCACTTTAAGGCAGGTAGTTTTTTCATTTGAACTACAGTCACCACTGCACCCTATGGTTTTTCCTTTCTCTGCATGTTTTCGGTCGAATGACTGAATATGGCAGTTAGGGGAGGAGCTATATAGCAGCTTTGCTGTGGGTGGACTCTTGCAGCTTCCTGTTGGGAAGGAGAATATATTCCATAAGTAATGGATGATCCGTGGACTGGATACACTACAAGAGAAATAAATTTATCAGGTAAGCATAAATTATGTTTTTATTGCTGGAAGATCATGTTAGACTAATATAATTGATTTCTTTGACCATGTAACTAAATTCATAGGCCAGGGAGGAGCCATGCATATTGCCTTAGAGAAGATGCTAAGATTGTTAAGTTTGTGGAATGCTGGCTTAGGATAGAAGTACATCAAAATGAGGGGTCAGTTAATAGTGGTGTTCCTAAGGGTCTGTTCTTGGGCCTGTTTTGTTTAACATGTTCATAAGTGATATTGGAAGTGGGCTTCAGGGGAAGGTTTGCTAAAGTTGAAGTTCCAGGAGGAGTTGATCGAATGAACAGTGATATTAAAAAACTATAAGACTGGGCAAATAAATGGGATCTGAAATTTAATATTACCAAGAGCAAAATGATGCATATAGTATCCAAAAACCCAAAGGAAAATGGTACATTACTGACTGTAACTAGAAAGGAATGGGACTTGGGAATTATTATTTCAGATGATTTAAAATTTGGTACACAATGCAGCAGTGCAGCCAGTAAGGCCAGTCAAATACTTTGTTGAATTGGGAGAGGTATTAGTAGCAGAAATAGTAAGGTTCTTAAGCCACTTAAATAGTTAAGCCAGATCAATAGTTAGGCCACATCTGGAATACCGTGTACAGTTCTGGAAACCATATCTTCAGAAAGATATAAATACACTAGAAGCTGTCCAAAGGAGGGCTACTAAAATGTTACATGGTCTAAAATATAAAATGTACAAAGAAAGACTATGAATTAAATATGTATATTTTAGAGGAGTGAAGGGAAAGAGGTGACATAATAGAAACCTTCAACTATATGAAGGGACTTAATAAAGTGGAAGCTGAAAGCATTTTCCACAAAAAAACAAATGCCAAAACATTTGTTAGAGGGTAGCAGATCCAGGACAAATGTGAGGAATCATTTTTCTTTTTTACAAAAAGGGTGGTGGATTCATGGAACAAACTCACAATTGAGGGGGTAAACACAAAGGGCTAGATTACAAGTGGAGCTGTATTTTTTTCCAGCAATCGCAAAAACTCAGCTATATATTTTAGTTTTACGCTTGTCTAGTTGTGTTCATATTACAAGTACCAAAAAAATTATTTTTAGTTAGCGTTAACTCGAATAATACAAACATCCTAATAAGTAGAAATCAATGGAGAAAAAAAAAGTGGGAAAAAAACCTAACATCCGAGATCATGCAAATGCCATTGCATTTTAGCATTCCCCATGGAAAAAAAAATCTTGTAGCATATACGCATTAGAAAATGTGAAATATTTACAGTGAATACATATTTAAAATCTCGAACAGCAGAAAAAAACAGCAAACCTCAAAAAGCGCTGAAATTCACAAAGTTCTTTATTGGAGATAGATAAAATACAGCTAAAAAGACAGTAGCCCTAGTAACCTAGGATAGAAAAACAGGTCCTACGCGTTTCAGCAGCCCTCTGCCTTAATCGTGGACTTAATTAAAATAGAAATGAAAGCTCCTTAAATACACCCGAGTCCTCAGGTGCAAAAAACATAGGTTGCATATTTAAAGAGACATAACTCGATACAAAAACCGTGATCAAGAACAAACATGGATACATGAACATAATTGGAAGTTGACAGTAAAGGGTATACAAAACCTATGGTATTCTAATATTGTCAAAAGATTCTAATATAAACCAAAGTACACCGAGTAACGAGAGATGATTAAATAGATCAATAATACAGGTAAAGAATGGTAAACTATCAGTTGGCCAGGATAACACATCTCACACATGTTACATTGTATACCGATACATTTACTGTAAGTGGCAGCATAATGGAAACATTTTAGAAATTGAAATACTACATTAGTACATTATTAAAGTTATGATGCCTTAAAAAAATATATATAGATCAGATAGTTATACATAATGTTTGACCCATAATCAGAAAAATAAAAATGCATATTGAAATCTAATTAAATATATAAACTAAGGATATAGGGTAATATGTAAAAAACTGATCAGTTGCTATCATCTATGTTCTGTAGTCTATGTATATGGGGAGGTCCTCATAAAGCAATAAAAAGCTATTATTTAAAACCAAAAGGCCTAATGCGAATTATTAGCTAAAAGGAATATGAGAGGACACTGTCCTTAAGACTAAGTAGTAAATATATATAAATATAGTCGACCAGGGCAAGCAATATTGAATTATCAAAACTAATGTTAAAATGTACTAATAGTATTCAAACAAAAATGGTAGACTACCACAATAGTCGCATATTAGACCGATAGAGTACAGCTATAGAAACAGGTCAATGTTGGTGGCACCAAAATTTAATGATGTCGCCATCTATATTGAAGCCCCTTGGTCTTCTAGTCTGCATTTTGAAGATCCAAAAGGCTTCTTTATATAACAATTTAGCTGATCTATCACCTCCATGAATGGAGGGTCTGATGTGATCAATCACCTGCCATTTGAACGTGGCAACCACTTTATCATGTAGATGTATGAAATGCCTGGCTAGATCGGAACGCTCCCTGATCCTGCTTCTACCCTCCCGAATAGTGCACCCAACATATTGCTTTTTGCATTGAGTGCAATCCACCAGGTAAATCACAAAGGGGGAACGACAGTTGGTATAGGAGTCAAGGTCATATACCTTCTGGGTAACGTATGACTGAAAATTCTATGAGATTAGAGTGAAACCACATGATATACAATAACTGAAGTGACATTTATAATGCCCCTTGACTTCCAGCCAACTGTTCCTGTTCGTAGGGGACTGGCGTAACAAGCTAGGGGACAGTGTGTTACCTAGTGTACATCCTCTCCTTGATACAAAGTTACAGCCTTGTGATACAAAATCTTTAAGGCTGTCTTCTGCTGTGAGGATTGGAAGATGCTTCTTTACAATTTCACAGATGGTGTCAAATTGCGCACTATACTTAGTTATGAAGGTGGGCTTAGATGTATCAAAGTTCTTTCCCCTTTGTCTCTTAGAATTTTGTTCAGCAAGTAGCTGTTTTCTATCCATGCGGCCAACTTCTAAAAGTGCACGATTAACCACTTTCTTATTATAACCTCTGTCTAGTAGATTGTTCATCAATGTCAGGCTTTCTTTCTCAAAATCTTGTTCATCCATGCAATTCATTTTCACACGGATGAACTGGCCTTTTGCTACACCAAATCCCGCGTGTTTCGGGTGGTTGCTGCGGCCATGAAGGATGGCATTGGTGGCAATAGGTTTACAATATATGGTAGTTTTGACGCTTTGAGTGTCAATATCCCCTATTAAAAGGAGATCCAAATATGGTATTGAGAGATGATCCCATACATATGTGAACTTAAGATTGATATTATTGTTGTTCAAATATTGAACAAAGTCAATCATTCTCTGGCGACCTCTTGTCAAAACGAACAGGATGTTGTCGATGTATCTTTTGTACATACTGTATGTATGTCAGATTTAAATACATTTCCATCACCAAAGATGTGGCCCACCTCCCACCAACCCATAAACAGGTTGGCGTAGGCAGGGGCAAACTTTGCCCCTATAGCCATGCCACGTTTCTGGAGATAGAAAACTCTACTAAATTGAAAGAAATTGTGAGAGAGCAGAAAATCAAGTGTTTGCAACAAGAACTTTTTAAGAATATCATCATAATTGCTAAAGTTGTCTAGCATATAGGTAATGGCCTCTAGGCCACATGAATGTGGGATGGCAGAGTATAGGCCAACCACATCGATCGTTAGCCATTCTGATTGCTCATTCCAAGTTATTTGCTGCAAACAATTTAGAAGGTGCTTGGTGTCCTTCAGATATGAAGGAAGTTTATAAACCATAGGTTGGAGCAAAGACTCCACCCAAGTGGACATGTTCTCAAAAAGGGAACCAATCCAGGCCACAATTGGCCTTCCCCTCACCCCCTCCAAGGACTTATGTACCTTGGGGAGGGGATTCAAAACTTGATAAACATCGGTATCACTCAACTGTACAACGACACATCCCTTATCTGCTTGCTTAATAATGATTTCATCCTTTTTCTTAAGGATTTCTAAGGTCGAAGCCTTAGCAACAGTGAGATTAGGGCGGGGATGTCGACTTTCAGAAGAGAGCTTGATGAGATTTTCCTCAACCCTGTGATGGAATACCTCCAAAAAGGGAACTTTCTCTTTGGTCGGGTAGAAAATGGACTTTGGTCTAAAGCCCCCATGTGTAAATTTAAGGAAAGATCCGTCTATGGGGGATTCCAGGGCAAGGTCATGTATATGTAGGTAGTCACAGGCTTCATTAAACTCTATCAAATCATATAGTTTGGGAAGATCACCAATTGTAAATGCAATATCATTATCTATGACATTACCAACGAACTCATTTTTCCAGAAGAATTTCCTATGTGTCAAATCATGAATCATTTTATTAACATCCACAATCATGTGGAACAAATTAAATTTGTTAGCGGGAATGAAACCTAAACCTAGGCCTAAAACTTCACATTCATCTTTAGTGAGTATAGCATTCGAAATATTGATAACATTTAGATTGCATATTTGTTTTGACCTCCTCTCCTGAACCTTCCTGCCCCTCTGCCATATTTAAAATTTCTATAAAATCTCTAATAATTTTCATCTCTAATAATTTTCATGTTTTCATCTACTTAATGGCAAAGGGATATAATGCACTTAAATATATTTATATGTGTGTGTACATTTATATTAATGTTTTTATAGGTGTATATATGACTGTAAATTCATATATACACATATAAATACATTAATTTATATGTACACAAACACATAGATATATATAAGGAAGGGGAGGTCGGGTGCCAAATCTCGTTACAGCTGGAGCGTGCAGGATAATTCCAACCCCAGGTAAGAGCCAGTGAGGCACCGATAAGGGGAGTACGCTCAGTGCTCTTTAAAGTATTGAGTGAGGTTTTTGGCTGATATACCCATTTCCCCCTTCCATATGACATTGTACTGCTTGTGTTTAAGCCGCATATTGTATCGGGACACAGTACAGATTGACAGGGGTTTGTTACACCCGGGACTGCTACATTTTGATATGCCAATATATTTAGTGCTTTTAGCACATTCCATATTGAATTTCATTTTCCTCCAGCAATGAGCACTTATTATATATATGGCATGAATCTAACCCTAATATTAATATATATATATAATCATGCAATTTGGGATATAAGCTCAAGTGTATATTAGTTAAAACCTACACCATAGAGCTTGGAAAATCTTCTGAAGCTGTTATTTATAGCAACATACAACCACAAAAATACTTTTTTTTCTCTACAAACTATTGAGGACTGGAATATAGATAGTCTGGATCTGGAAGAACTTTTTAACTCTGATGTTGACAATATAAAATTAACTGATTTATTTCAAACAATGGAAAGGTTGAAAACAAAAGAACAAAGGTTGAAGCTTGATAAATGGCTATTTGATAAACACATTAAAAGGGGAATGGTTCAGAGAGGACTAAGAATACAAAAATGTCCTATGTTTGAAGTGGAGGACAAGAGCTTCATTGAAGAATGAACAGTGTACTTACAGAGTGTTCATTAAGGCTCATGGGTTTACTAATTAAATATAAAATTGATCAATTGTCTAATATTAAGAATGAAATTATTAGAATACAATTAGAACTTAACAAATTTAAAGATGTACTTAAATATGCCACTTATGACAATTTGTTACAAGAAACAGTTAAGGAAGCAAGACAGATAATTATTAATACAAAACACACTAAATTCTTAAGGGAAAACAAGGATTATTTAAACAATAGAGTGTATTTATGGGTCAAGAACTCATAAAAAAAAAGTATAACAACAAAAGAAGTCAGAATGAAAATACAGGGGTGGCTATAGATGATAACCAAACAGATAAGAATGTACAAAAAAAACAAGAGATGGCGTAGATACAAAAAGAATGACGGTAAAAAAGTAACGTTCAATATAGAACAAACAGATGAGGAAGGTTCCGGATCATCATCCAGGACCGATATAGCTACCTCAGATCAATACCCGAATTCAGAACCAGATGAGATACAAACAGAAAGCGCTATACAAGTAATTGAACCTATTAGTACTGTGATAGCTCAGGGAGCTAGACCTAAAGAGCAACAGGTTTTTCAGAAGGACCTGAAGGTAGCCAAAGGAGGAGGAGGAAAGTCTATCATAAAGAGTCAGAGAATACAAAAGAACAGTTATCTGCTGAGACAACAGGCCCAAAAGGAGAAATAGTCTTAGAGGGTGCTGTCCTTAATCTGTCATCTTATCCCTTAAGTGAAGTTTGAAATCAGAGTACTTAATTATGGTCTAGGCTTCTGTCCTAGTGAAGATTTTAATCTGTTTCAAACTATCCTAGATCTGAACAAATTTGTGAGGTCATTAACACTAAAAAAGTATTTTTATAGAAATGATGCAGCAATGGCTAACACAACAATTGATAATATACAATTAGAACAGGAGTCTACAACACTTTCTGACATAAATAAGAAACACTGTTATAACATGCCTAAACAGGGATCTAGATTCTACCCAACACAAACTAGAGGGAAACAGTTAGAACTGTTTCAAAAAAGAGTGATGGATGACATAATAGAGTTAAAGACACAAAAACAGAAAGAACTGCCTAAAAATAATCTAACAAAAAAAGAAAAAGAAGCTCTTTTAAACTTGGAAAAAAATGAAAGCATTGTTATTAATAGATCTGACAAAGGGAACAGTGTAGTAGTATGTGACAGGGACTGGTATATCTCCAAATCTATAAGACAACTGAATGACACAGATGTTTACCAGAAAGTGCAAATTAATCCTACACTATCTATCCAAAGAAAATTACGTTCTCTACTTGATGATGGTCTAGAATATGGTTTCATAGATAGAGCCACCTTTGAGGGGTTCTATGTAGAATTCACAAGAGTACCAATATTTTATCACTTGCCCAAAACACATAAAGGGCTTGTTAACATCAAGGGTAGGCCCATTGTATCAGGAATAGGGTCTGTTCTTGAACCCCTATCAAATTGGATAGATGATATCCTGCAACCTTTAGTGCTTAAATTGGAAGTAATCTTAAAGATAAAAAACATGTTTTAAATCTGTTTAAAGATTTTGTTTGGAAACCTGCATATAGCTGGTTAATGGTGGATGTAGTTTCATTTATATTACACGATTTTGCATGATTTAGGATTAAAAACTGTTGCACATTTTCTGTATTCTGATGGCAGGTTTGAAGAAGATTTTATAATCTACATATTGGATGTGATTAAGTTCCTCCTTGAACACAATTATATGGTGTTTGAGGGGGAATCTTCCATCCAGAAACAAGGTACAGTAATGGGGGCGTGATTTGCGCCCTCATATGCTAACCTATTTATTGACTGGCTAGAAAAATGTTTAATTCAGAATGAAGAGAATCCATTCAGAGAGTCTATAATATTATATAAAAGATTTATAGACGATCTCATACGTGTTTGGGATGGTGACCAAGAAGGGTCAAATATGTATGTGACATACCTAAACAGAAATAGTTTGGGTATGAAATTCACACATGAATGGAACAAAATTGAAATCAACTATTTAGACATCCTGTTAAATGGAGATCAGAAACAGGAAAATGTTAACACTGACCATAGCAGTGAATGCACTCCTGCATGCGGCAAGTAGTCACCCTAAACATGTGACAAAGGAATCATTAATGGACAGATGATAAGAATAAAAGAATAAAAAGAAAATGTTCACTTGAACAACAATATGTCACAGCTAAAAATGAAATGACTAAGAGGATGACAGATAGAGGGTACCCCAGACAGCAGATTGAGAAGATTAGTAACCAAGTTGATAACATAGATCGAGCAGAGCTTTTGAAAGAGAAAGAAAGGAAAACAAAAGACAAAAGAGTTGTGTTTAGTACACAGTATTGTAAACAATATCCTGAAATTTGTAATATATTTAAAAAATACTTCCCTATGCTTTATGGGGACACATTACTAAAATAAACAATTGAGCAGGGATGCAGATTTGTCTATAAAAAGGGAAGAACCCTGGGAAATATACTATCCCCTAGTCAACTAAAAACTAAAGTGTCTGAACAAGGCAGCACATGGTTACAAACTTCAGGAACCTATAGATGTAGTAAAAGCAGATGTGGAGCCTGTAATTATATTATTAAAACTAAGAAATTCAGGTCTCATGTAACTAATGAAGAATTTGAAGTAAAAGGAGGCATTAATTGCAGTACAAACTATGGCCTAGATTTGGAGTTTGGAGTTAGCCGTGAAAACCAGCGTTAGAGGCTCCTAACGCTGGTTTTAGGCTAACTCCGGTATTTGGAGTCACTCAAAATAGGGTCTAACGCTCACTTTTCAGCCGCGACTTTTCCATACCGCAGATCCCCTTACGTAAATTGCGTATCCTATCTTTTCAATGGGATCTTTCTAACTCCGGTATTTAGAGTCATGTCTGAAGTGAGCGTTAGACATCTAACGACAAAACTCCAGCCGCAGGAAAAAAGTCAGTAGTTAAGAGCTTTCTGGGCTAACGCCGGTTCATAAAGCTCTTAACTACTGTACTCTAAAGTACACTAACACCCATAAACTACCTATGTACCCCTAAACTGAGCCCCCCCCACATCGCCGCCACTCGATTACATTTTTTTAACCCCTAATCTGCCGACCGCCACCTACGTTATACTTATGTACCCCTAATCTGCTGCCCCTAACACCGCCGACCCCTGCATTATATTTATTAACCCCTAATCTGCCCCCCACAACGTCGCCGCCAGCTACCTACAATAATTAACCCCTAATCTGCCGACCGCAAAGCGCCGCCACCTACATTATAGCTATGTACCCCTAATCTGCTGCCCCTAACACCGCCGACCCCTATATTATATTTATTTACCCCTAATCTGCCCCCCACAACGTCGCCTCCACCTGCCTACACTTATTAACCCCTAATCTGCTGAGCGGACCGCACCGCTACTATTATAAAGTTATTAACCCCTAATCCGCCTCACTAACCCTATAATAAATAGTATTAACCCCTAATCTGCCTCCCTAACATCGCCAACACCTATCTTCAATTATTAACCCCTAATCTGCCGACCGGAGCTCACCACTATTCTAATAAATGTATTAACCCCTAAAGCTAAGTCTAACCCTAACACTAACACCCCCCTAATTTAAATATAATTTTAATCTAACGAAATTAATTAACTCTTATTAAATAAATTATTCCTATTTAAAGCTAAATACTTACCTGTAAAATAAACCCTAATATAGCTACAATATAACGAATAATTACATTGTAGCTATTTTAGGATTAATATTTATTTTACAGGCAACTTTGTAATTATTTTAACCAGGTACAATAGCTATTTAATAGTTAAGAACTATTTAATAGCTAAAATAGTTAAAATAATTACAAATTTACCTGTAAAATAAATCCTAACCTAAGTTACAATTAAACCTACCACTACACTATCAATAAATTAATTAAATAAAATACCTATAATTATCTACAATTAAACCTACCACTACACTATCAATAAATTAATTAAATAAAATACCTACAATTATCTACAATTAAACCTAACACTACACTATCAATAAATAAATTAAATACAATACCTGAAGAGGTCCATGATCCGGATGAAGTCTTCTATCAACGGCATCTTCAGACCTCCAATGCGGAACATCCTCTTCTCCCGACGCCTACTAGCCGAATGACGTTTCCTTTAAGGGACGTCATCCAAGATGGCGTCCCTCGAATTCCGATTGGCTGATAGGATTCTATCAGCCAATTGGAATTAAGGTAGGAATATTCTGATTGGCTGATGGAATCAGCCAATCAGAATCAAGATCAATCCGATTGGCTGATCCAATCAGCCAATCAGATTGAGCTCGCATTCTATTGGCTGATCGGAACAGCCAATAGAATGCAAGCTCAATCTGATTGGCTGATCTAATCAGCCAATCGGATTGAACTTGATTCTGATTGGCTGATTCCATCAGCCAATCAGAATATTCCTACCTTAATTCCGATTGGCTGATAGAATCCTATCAGCCAATCGGAATTTGAGGGACGCCATCTTGGATGACGTCCCTTAAAGGAACCGTCATTCGGCTAGTAGGCGTCGGGAGAAGAGGATGTTCTGCGTCGGAAGTTTGCAAGATGGATCCGGAAGAAAGAAGATTGAAGATGCCGTTGATAGAAGACTTCATCCGGATCATGGACCTCTTCAGCTCCCGCTTGAAGACTTCATCCGGATCATGGACCTCTTCAGCTCCCGCTTGGATGAAGACTTCAGCCGGATCATGGACCTCTTCAGCCCCCCGCTTGGGCTTGGATCAGGACATCGGAGCAGCTCTTCAGGACGGATCGGTGAACCTGGTAGGGTGAAGACAAAGTAGGAAGATCTTCAGGGGCTTAGTGTTAGGTTTATTTAAGGGGGGTTTGGGTTAGATTAGGGGTATGTGGGTGGTGGGTTGTAATGTTGTGGGGGGGGGGGGGTATTGTATGTTTTTTTTTACAGGCAAAAGAGCTGAATTTCTTGGGGCATGCCCCGCAAAGGGCCCTGTTCAGGGCTGGTAAGGTAAAAGAGCTTTGAAATGTAGTAATTTAGAATAGGGTAGGGCATTTTGTTATTTTGGGGGTCTTTGTTATTTTATTAGGGGGCTTAGAGTAGGTGTAATTAGTTTAAAATTGTTGTAATATTTTTCTTATGTTTGTAAATATTTTTTTATTTTTTGTAACTTAGTTCTTTTTTATTTTTTGTACTTTAGTTAGTTTATTTCATTGTAGTTATTTGTAGGAATTGTATTTAATTTATTTATTGATAGTGTAGTGTTAGGTTTAATTGTAGGTAATTGTAGGTATTTTATTTAATTAATTTAATGATAGTATAGTGTTAGGTTTAATTGTAACTTAGGTTAGGATTTATTTTACAGGTAATTTTGTTATTATTTTAACTAGGTAACTATTAAATAGTTCTTAACTATTTAATAGCTATTTTACCTGGTTAAAATAATTACAAAGTTGCCTGTAAAATAAATATTAATCCTAAAATAGCTACAATGTAATTATAATTTATATTGTAGCTATATTAGGATTTATTTTACAGGTAAGTATTTAGCTTTAAATAGGAATAATTTATTTAATAAGAGTTAATTAATTTTGTTAGATTAAAATTATATTTAATTTAGGGGGGTGTAAGTGTTAGGGTTAGACTTAGCTTTAGGGGTTAATACATTTATTATATTAGCGGTGAGCTCCGGTCGGCAGATTAGGGGTTAATGTTTGACGTTAGGTGTCGGCGATGTTAGGGAGGGCAGATTAGGGGTTAATACTATTTATTATAGGGTTAGTGATGCGGATTAGGGGTTAATAACTTTATTATAGTAGCGCTCAGGTCCGCTCGGCAGATTAGGGGTTAATAAGTGTAGGCAGGTGGAGGCGACAGGAGTTAATAAGTGTAGGCAGGTGGAGGCGATGTTGAGGGGGGCAGATTAGGGGTTAATAAATATAATATAGGGGTCGGCGGTGTTAGGGGCAGCAGATTAGGGGTACATAAGGATAATGTAAGTAGCGGCGGTTTACGGAGCGGCAGATTAGGGGTTAAAAATAATATGCAGGGGTCAGCGATAGCGGGGGCGGCAGATTAGGGGTTAATAAGTGTAAGGCTAGGGGTGTTTAGACTCGGGGTACATGTTAGGGTGTTAGGTGCAGACGTAGGAAGTGTTTCCCCATAGCAAACAATGGGGCTGCGTTAGGAGCTGAACGCAGCTTTTTTGCCGGTGTTAGGTTTTTTTTCAGTTCAAACAGCCCCATTGTTTCCTATGGGGGAATCGTGCACGAGCACGTTTTTGAGGCTGGCCGCTTGCGTAAGCAACTCTGGTATCGAGAGCTGAAGCTGCGTTAAAAATGCTCTACGCTCCTTTTTTGGAGCCTAACGCAGCCTTTTTGTGGACTCTCAATACCAGAGTTATTTTTATGGTGCGGCCAGAAAAAAGCCGGCGTTAGCTACGCGGGTCGTTACCGACAAAACTCTAAATCTAGGCCTATGTGATCTATTTAATTGAATGTGAAGAACCCAAAAAACAGTATAAAGGGATGACTACCCGAGATGGGAGGACAAAAATTAGTGAGCATCTTACCTATATTGAAAATGAAGTGTCTTGCTCTGCGCTAGCAAAGCTCTTCATTGAAGTTCACAATCAGGATGTAAGAAAATTTAAATGGAATGCTATAAAAGAAATAAAAAAAACACAGATAGGTGGGGACAGGCTTAATCAATTTAAAAGACAAGAGGCATATTGGATATTTAAGTTAACTCAGAGCATGATATTATAAATTGTTGGTTTTAGATCTAGAAAGATATTAAACATATAAGCTATATATTGTATAATCCCTAAAGGTATAAGTAAATGAATACAACATAACTGGGTTACTGGTAGAATCTAGATATGCTCAATATAATGCAAAGAAGTCAATAAGATTGTATCTGAACATAAAGAAACAGATGTTAGCTGATAATTGGGTATGCATTTTATATATACTGTATGTATGCATTTATATATGCTTAACATGAAACAACTTTGAATCGCTTTAGTTTAGATGACCCAAGAATGTAATCTTATTATGATATTATGATATTGTTTGTGATAAACAATGCAACTATAATATGCATGATATGCAGTCCTTGATAGTATAAGGCTGTTTACATATAATAAATTATGAAATATTGCATAAATGTATATAGCATAAAATCAACGGATAATGTATGCTTAATATGTAACAAGGATATATCAGACCTAAGAACATGCAATGGCTTTATAAAATACAATAAGTTTTGGGTAAATGATGTAATATCTGGCAAAAGGAAAATAAACACAGATGTATTTTATAATGTTTAAAACTTCAAATAATTTCAGGCAATAATCCAAGTGATAATTTAGCTATTGGCTATAAAGCCAGAAATGTTTTATCAGCTTCGAATATAGTGAAGTAGAGTAGAAAGAGTTAAAATGGGAGTGTGTATTCTAACTACCTGAGTGATATATAAACTACAGGTGTTAGGACAGGAAGTATGGTCTATGATTACGGCACAACAGTTTAGCCGAAACGCCTAAGACCTCTCAGTCTTGCACATGTTTTCTGTATTGTTTTATTCAAGCTAATAAAGAAGACTATTTTACAGCTAATACCGCTTTTCATCGTTTTGTTCATATATATATATATATATATATATATACAGGTAGCCCTCAGTTTACGCTGGGGTTAGGTTCCAGAAGGAATGGTTGTAAATCGAAACCGTTGTAAATTGAAACCCAGTTTATAATGTAAGTCATTGGGAAGTGAGGGAGATAGGTTCCAGGCCCCTCTCAAAATTGTCATAAGTAACACCTAATACATTATTTTTAAAGCTTTGAAATGAAGACTTTAAATGCTAGACAGCATTATAAACCTAATAAAATAATCTCACAACACAGAATATATAATTAAACTAAGTTAAATGAACAAAAACATTTGCTAAACAGCATTATAAACCTAATAAAATAATAACACAATACAGACTTCACTTGCATTTTTTTTGCAAACAGTTCTTTCTATGCATTCCAGTCTGGATTGAGTTATAGACAGGAAGATCTTGTTCCTTTGAAATCTGGTCAATAGCTCAGGTCTGGTTAAACTGATTAATTTCAGCTTGCTTGGCTTTGCTGCAACACAAGCGGACAGCTCTACCTACTGGCTATTTTAATAAATGCACTGCTTCTCAGTGCTTTTCAATAACAGTCACATGACTGGAAAAAAAGAAGGTTGTTATTCTGAAATGTTGTAAATTGAACCTTTGTAAAACGAGGGCCACCTGTATATATATATATATATATATATATATATATATACACACATACAAATACATTTTTAGAAATGTATATGTATGTGTCTCAGTGTTAAAGCCATTTGCCTGCATTTTTTTTCTAATTCCCGAGATCTCCAATCTTTGAGCCCTTGGGGCTTATGTATCAAGCTCCGAATGGAGCTTGATGCCCCGTGTTTCTGGCGAGCCTGCAGGCTAGCCTGAAACAGCAGTTATGAAGCAGCGGTCACAAAGACCGCTGCTCCATAACCTGACCACCTGCTCTGAGCAGGCGGACACACATCGCCACAATACAACCCGATCGAGTACGATCGGGTTGATTGACACCCCCCTGCTGGCGGCCCATAGGCCGCGAGTCTGCAGGGGGCGGCGTTGCACCAGCAGCTCTTGTGAGCTGCTGGTGCAATGCTGAATACGGCGAGCGTATTGCTCGCCGTATTCAGCGGGGTCTGGCGGACCTGATCCGCACTGTCGGATCAGGTCCGCCAGACCTTGATAACTAGAGGCCAATATAACTTATTTATGAAATATTTTTATTAAATATTTTTTTATCAGGCAGTGTTAATATGAGTGTACAGTAACTGTGCTTTATTTTTGATGTGTTTTGTGCAACTTTTTTGTTTCGGAAAACAGTTAACCACAGCTCTGAGATTGCGGTAAGGATTGAAGCGTAAATGACAATTGCACTAGTGAAATTGCATTTTCACTCCAATTGTAATAGTACAATGAAAATGGCTTGCAAAAACACGATTGTGCTAGTGCAAAACTATTAGTTCCTCACTTGTAATCTAGCCCAAAGAATATAAAGGAATTAAAAAATGCCTGGGACATGCATAAGGATATCCTAAGAAACATGTAATATGGGTAGACTTGATGGACCTTTTTGATTCTTATCTACCGTCAAATTATGTTTCTTTGTTTACACACACAAGCACTTACCTTAATCCTGTTGTGCACATATATGCAACATTTCTAGAATTCACCCTTTCCTTACCCAAGAAACTACAAAAATACTAATTAATTTGGTCAATTTGTCCCATATTGACTGCTGCAACCTACTCCTAAATAACATTCCCAAATTCTGCCTCTCTACCCTCCAATCTATCATAAAAGCTTCAGATAGATTCATCCACCTAAATTGCCAATCTACATCAGCTGCCCTGTTGGTTCAATCCCTACACTTACCCATACTTTTTTAGAATACAGTTTAAAATTATGAATTATAATATTAATTTCATGTATAATTTATTTACATCTTGGGCCTCTGATCCATTACACAGATTATATGAGGCAGAGAACTGCATGTAAGGGAGTTCAGTTCAGGATTTCCTACAATCCCTATGTTCAACTCACCTGCAGCTGATGCTTAGAAGCAAGAGTTAGTTACATGCTCAGCATTATGGAGTATTAGATGGAATTCTGTGATAGAAATAAATACTGGCTGTGAGTTGTCTAAAAAGTTGTGAGTACTAAAATGTTTATTTCCTTTAATGTTTTGTTACTGGTCAGTAGACAAACTACACAAAAACTTTAGTTAGGTTACATACTACTGTTTAGTGAGGAACAAGAATATTGGTTTGTTTGCTTGTAAATGTTGCTGCAAATTAAGAACATCTGGAAAATAAAGTGTTGTTTTAACGTTAAACCAGAGTTGAAGTGTTCTATGCTATGCAAATGGCTGTGTGATTAACCTGATCCCCAAACAAAGTACAAGGAGAAGTATTTCTGTCACTATATATATTATACGCAAATTATTGCTATTAAACATTTTCAAAAAGAACGCTTAGATAACCTGATTATTCATACAGTTAAATTTGACCTTTTCACATTTGAGAGCTTGAAATTGTTGATGTAGCTTAAAGAAATATTAAATATATTTTAATATATTCAACTGTATATAAAAGGAGGGTACAGGGTGCACTTGGCTTGCCACCTCAGCCATGTTTTCCTGGACACTTACTTCACACACATGCTGCAGGGTGTATATGGAGGAACATATATTGTGTTTCTGTACAGCACTATTTATATGTACTATTCATAATCCTGATTAAGAAAGTAACTCAGTAAGTTGATAAATGTAGTATGGATTCACGTTTTCCACTTATTCCATTATGCTGATGTTATTTATAGGCTTTAATAACTATTCATATTTGCTAGCTTTTGCTGAAAATTGTTTCACTATATTAATATACTGAAATGTGTCAATATACCTGAATTAAATTACAATGACATGACCCTGCAACACAGTGGTTGTTTAATTTAGAGCACAAAATCATGTATCTTTTCATCTAACTGACCACAGGATAGGAAAACATGAATTTTAATTCTTCCGGAATCTCTGAACTGCACTTGATTTTCAAGACTTAATTTTATTCACAAATTGAAAACTTATATGATTTCAAAATGCTTTATTATGTATGCAGATCTTTTTGCAATGCAGGTACTCATATATACTATACAAATATATAAACCATGACTATCTTTTCAAGCAATGACAATTTGTTGCTCAAAGAATTTAATTTTTCATTTACAATAATCATTATGAGCAATATAACATCTGATTAAAGTGACATAAAACCCAACAATTTTCTTTCATGATTTAGATAAAGGGGCCGAATTATCAAGCTCCGAATGGAGCTTGATGCCGCTGTTTCCACGCAAGCCTTTAGGCTTGCCATAAACAGAAGTTATGAAGCAGCAGGCTAAAGACCGCTGCTCCATAACTTATCCCCATGCTCAGTCCAGTATTTCATACACTCAATCCGCCCGATCCTATAAAGACCGGGCTGATTGACACCCGCTGCAGGTGGCGGTATTGCACAAGCAGTTCACAAGAACAATTTTAACAACTTTCCAATTTACTTCTTTGTCTATTTATTCATCTTTATTAATTTTATCCAAGAAAGACATACGTGAAAATTGTCATCTGTTGAAGAACAACACAGTGTACAAAATTATTCTGATGTTCACTGGATAATTACTGCTTAATAGGTAAAGTAAAAAATAAAACAACAGATGGAGATCCAAGTATCCAGATTACAATATGACATCATTGGTTGAAATATCAGTCAATTACAAATAGTTAAATTATTTAATGTAGAGAATGGTAATCCAAACAATAAGAAAAGAAGAAAAAAGAAGAATAGAGAAGGAAGAAAGAAAGGGGGATAAACAAGGATTATGTGAATAATTGGGGGAGAATGGGGCAAGGGCCCTTGAGGCGTAGGCAAAGCTGCTTGGGTGTTTACAGTATGGTTGATTCTAACTAATGTATTGGTGTTTGTAAGGATTCCAAGTAAAATTTAATATCTTGGAACATAGCTAGCGTATTTCTTCTTAAGTAAGAGTATTCTTGAAATACCATCATTTCTCAGGTTCTCTTCAGCCACTCATGTGTGGACTTCCAGTGACGTGCCAATACTGAACGCATACTGTTTATGCCAATTTGGAATAAAGTGAGTCTGATTTTGCATTTAATCTTGGGTTTATCATGTAAAAGGACCATAATGGGTTTTAGTTAGAATGATTACCCCAAAAGGTTCTGAAAAATAGATGCTAGAAACCTCCAAAAGTCTTCTAAGCAGGGCCATGTCCACCAAATGTGGTCCATTGTGCCTGTGCCCTCACATTCCCTCCAGCAGATGGGTGAAGATCAGGGGTATTACAGTTTTAGACAAAAGTGTGTTAAATACCAACGGGATGTTAATTTATAATTTTTCTCTAGGATTCGTGATGAGATAGAGGATTTTTGATATTAGAGAATAACTTTAACCACTTGTGGGGAGAGATATCCAACCCTAACTCATCCTGCATTTGAGTGAATGCGGATAGAGGTGAGTAGAGACTTCCATCTAAAATTTGACATATGTAGGTTGCCCCTAGTGATATCAGCTTGCTGACAAAGACATTCAAAATGGAACAGCTCCCTCATAAAATCTTTTCTGTAAGGAGAGGTTTGCAAAAGGTTATGGAGTTGTGCATATATAAGCCAGGAGGAAAAATAACCCCCTGCTACATCTTGTAAGTCTGAGAGGGGCCTGAGTTTCCCTTGGTGTGTAAAGTCCAAAATAGGAGTTGAGAATCCCAGCTCGGTAAAGGTATGAGATTTTTGAGAAGGGTTCAAACCACCGTAAAATTCAGCATTATGGAATACAGGAGATAGAGGGGATTTTGGGGAGGAGATATCTATATGGCTAAACAATATAAACACCATTACATTTATGAATCTAGTTTAAGGCTATGGATTTTTTGGTGGGGGAATTTAGCCCTTTTACATTTTGTGTTATTATTATTAATTTATGTTGGGCCACGTTGACATTTATAATTCAATAATGAAGGATCACTGCTGAGTGGAAGACAACCTAGAGAGAGATAGGTGTGTATTAACCTGAGGAAGTATGTGGCAGTGATAGATTGTACATACCTTAAGTGTAGCCTTGAATGCTCTGC
The DNA here is from genome assembly GCF_027579735.1 of Bombina bombina. NCBI lineage: Eukaryota > Metazoa > Chordata > Amphibia > Anura > Bombinatoridae > Bombina > Bombina bombina. Next base: position 743,703,111 of record NC_069503.1, on the reverse strand, counting down.
CTCCAAGGAGGAAATGCTGGGTAACAGAAGAGTAGGGTCATATAGGATAGAAAAATAAGAAGAGAAAAGGGTCCTGTATCCTGAAAGAAAAACAAAACATATAAGAACAAAACAAAGAACAATCATTTTGGTTATAAACTTGTGCAAATGTATCCTCCAGCTAGGAGAAACTGTTTCAAACATTAAGATGAACAGGGGCAATTTGGCTCTACTCAAGGAGCCAAAAACAAAGGCTCAACGTAATAGCTAAAATAAATATATAATAGGGCGTGGTGTGCATTGAATATTATGGGAAATATAGGGGATCTAACTATACTATTATAAATTATGATGATTATTCGTATCTCTGCAAGCAGCAGGAGAAGAACGGAGGACTTCCGTTAGGTGGAAAAATGTCCTATAAGTAGGTGAAATACTTGGTATGCTAAGGGGTGGGAGACACTAAATGTTTTAGGTTACTCCAAGTTAGGTAAGATGATATGAAAGGCACTAACTGATCTTTAAGTGAAGGATCATGACACTTTTAAGAAACTGAGCAAATTTACTTCTTTTATCACATTTGTGCAGCTCAAGAAACATATTTGTGCAGCCACCAATTTGCAGATAGCTCTGAGTAGTGAATTTCTGCTCTTGAGCCTACCTAGGTATACTTTTCAAGAAAGGAAACCAAAGAAAGAAATTAGATAACTAAAGTAAACTGGACAGTTGTTTACAATCGAAAGCTTTATCTGAAACATGAATGAACATTTTTGGGTGTCATGTCCCTTTAACAAGTCCATAAAATGACTGTGGTCGTAAAACTAACATAATTTAACCCTTTGCCTCTGTGCACAGATATATAGTCATGAAAAAGGGTTTTACTGGGCCTTAAACATCAGCTCTGTAAACATACCATGAAACTAGTGCTCTGCTTCTTTGGGTATTAAGGATTACAACAAATTTAGAATGAAAAGAATAATAAAGATTAATTAAAAGAGAGACAGCATATGTGATTCTCAGCCTTCTAGTGAGAGAAGGTACTTATAAGCAATTTATACCATCTAACTGTTATTTGTTTTCAGTCTTTTTGGGCCTCACATTTTTTATGAGCCATATTTTGTAGTAAACCCTAAAACCATCTGTAAGGTTACTTTTTGAGGTTTCAACCCCTTAATAAAAATGGTGAAGTTCCTGAAGGAACACTAAAACCCTTGGAGCTATCTTTAAATTCCATGTCTCCCTTTTTTAATATGGACATTAGGCCTAAGTGCCACCAGAGTCACTAAGAAGCCAGTGCAAGTTATCTTTTTCAGGCTTTTTATCAAGGGATTCTGATCTGGAGATAAAATCCCATTGTGTTTTATTTTGTCGCATCGCCTCATTATTACGTTAGTATCTGTCTGTGGTACCTTGAGGATCCCTAAGAACCTCAGTTGGGATCTTTATGCCTCACTCATTCAAAAAATGAAGCTTTACACATTTTTTGTTATGGCGGTGAGGTATAGCTGTTGAAAGTGTCTAGAATACTAATTTTTTTGAAAACTCTCTTTCAAACCCTCTACATGTTTAAGAAACAAACTTTACTCTCCATTTATATTTTATTGAACGGTATAGATAGTATATTTCACACCTCTCCATCATCAGATGATTCTCACTTCCAGTTGTCATAATCTAAAATAATTGTTCCTTGTAAGTAGTATGACACTTTTCAGACTGCTGATGTGTTTTCACAAATTTTTAATATGTTTTGTTTTGTCTTTGTTAATTATGCTGCTCCTATGTCACTACAATTAGTACTTTTACCTGCAGTATTGCTTGTAAACAGCCACATCAGTCTCCATGAAGCGGACACATTTGAAACCTTTCCTACCACCTCCATTTTACAATCCAGACATATATTCTTTAAAAAATAACAGGTCTACTACTGATAACTACAGTGGTCTGCTGCTCTTGATCTGTGGTTATTGATTTATTTATACAATGCATAGCAAGTTTAACAAATTAATATGTAGTAATATATATATATATATATATATATATATATATATATATATATTATAGGTTTAATATAATTTAGCACCAAAAACATTTTTTATCCAATGCTATGCTCATCAGATCCTCCAAAATATACAGAAAGAAGAGAACTTCTATGGTTATTAGTAAGCATAAACATATTAAGCTCTGGCGCCATCTTGTGATTGGTAATTGAAACATTTATTACAACCATCAACAACCACGACTCAACAAGAAACAAAGACCTTAGATATTATATGGTAGACTACGTACAATACATAAAATCATTAGCTATTTAGATGTTGGACATACAAAAGGGCAGATTTTAAAAAATATATATCTTTGACTATACAGTGTGGCCATCATTCAATGGAAATATGTATGTCTTTACATATATATTGAAGTGTCCATTCTGGCTAGCCTAATGACATAGCTGGTGAAAATGTGTCACCGTGCAGAGTCAGAAGCTATACTTACCAGTGACAGGAGAAGAATACTGCTGGAGAAAGAAAGCTTAAAATGCTACTTGATTCTGTCAGAGTAACTGGGCTAAATAACAATAGGATCATCATATTCAGAATTTTTTTTGTCTCAGGGTTGTCAATGTGACAAAGTTGACATTGTTAAAGTTTTCTTTTAGAAATGCTAACACTAAAGAGACCAAAATATTATTCAACTTTTGTGTAGATATTTGATTGTCACAACCATGGTTTTAAAAAGGTGTAATCAAATACATCTTAAGCATTTGATTTACAAAGTAATATTACAAGCTCAAGATAAAAACAATGACTAAATATTAAAGAAGCAAAAAAATTAAAATTAGATATGGGAAATTCTGACAGGAAGAAAAAAATATCAAGACATCATAAAGGGCAAAAAAGATAAGGGCAGACAAATGTCACTATCCAGAATTAATGCTATGAACAAGGTGTTATAGGTAAAGTCTCTTCCTTAAGAGCAAGTAAGATATTGTTATTAAAATATTTTCAAATTATGTGTATATGTTAAGTATTTTTTTGTTGCTAAATACATTTGTTTACCAAAAAACAATCCCCTGAAAACTCAGGGGCATATGTAAAATTAGAACCTTCTTCATGGTGTCAATATGACCCCAGATTTGTGTAATAAATATATTTTGTTTTAACTCAAGCCTTTTTACATTTTGCTTGAGGTTCTATAAGATGACTGAGCATATGCATACATATACAGAAACATACACATACTCACACACACATATAAACATTTGTATTTATTTTAAATAAAATAAACTTTATTGAAAGATCAGTGCAAACAGACAAGAGGTCGTAACCCTTAAATTTGAATGTTTATAAAGTTTATGTTTATAATTTCTGTTGAATTGTCCCCATGTCAATCATAAGTTGTGTTAGTGACACAAATGTATTTGAAAAGCTTTTTTTACATGCAAATTAATGCATAGATTCTGAAATCTGTTAAATGTTTTTATAGTAGCAGCCAATGTCTTATTTTGCTACTATAAAGCTCTTTATGTTTTATGCCTTGTTACTAAAACTGTAAATAGTCATTCAATAAGTTGCCAGTGTTTGTTTCTCTTGTGGTTTGCACAAATTTAGGCATTTAATCAAGATGAATGTCCCATAACTTAACACTTACATTTATGAACTAAGGATTAAAATATATTTAAGTCAGAATTACTTAATCAAGTAGTCAGATAATTATAGAACAATTCTCTAAAGGCTCCCAAAATACATTGGCTTTAGCACTGAATTTGATATATGCGTTGGTTTAAAAAAAAAAAAAGGTAAAGGTCACAAGCTAAGTCTAAAGGAAATGAAGTCTTTTTGCACTGAATGTGAATAGGAGTCACTGCTAAAGTTGTAATCTCTTCATATATTACTTTAACCTATTTATTAAATAAAGTTGGATGATTTACATAGCAAAAAATAAATGCTTATTTAATAAACTGTCAGTGTAATAAACATTTGAGAATAATAATACAATTATAAGAATAACAGACTAATAATACTACAATGGATTTGTTTGAAACCCGCAAAGAATATATGCATATACATTACAATCAGACCAAAAAGCAAAGACAAAAGTTAGGTGCAAAGCACAAACTTAAATGTATGCCAGAATAAAGGGTTACGCTCAATCTTGCTCTTAGTTTCAGCAGATTACTATTTCTGAATGCCAACCAATATTATTAGTGTGTTTTTCCAGTATCCCAATTACAAAATACCTCTGCTAGTAATACGCCACAAGCGTGAAATCATTACCTCCAGAAAGCTTTAATGTTATAGTGAGCACGTGTTTGTTTGTTTGTCTCCGATTTTTTTTATTTTTTTTGAGTTTTCAAAGCTATCATAATTTTTTCTTTGTTCTCTTGCTATCTTCATTAGAAAAAAGCAGGAATGTAAGCATAGGAGCCGGCCCATTTTTCATTCAGCGCCTGGGTAGTGCCTGCTGGTTGGTGGGTACATTTAGCCACCAATCAGCGGGTGCTACCCAAGTGATTAACCAAAAATGGGCCAGCTCCTATGCTTACATTAATGCTTTTTCAAATAAAGATAGCAAGAGAACAACTAAAAAATCCTAATAGGAGTAAATTAGAAAGTTGATTTTTTTTATTTTTTTTGAGTTTTCAAAGCTATCATAATTTTTTCTTTGTTCTCTTGCTATCTTCATTAGAAAAAAGCAGGAATGTAAGCATAGGAGCCGGCCCATTTTTCATTCAGCGCCTGGGTAGTGCCTGCTGGTTGGTGGGTACATTTAGCCACCAATCAGTGGGTGCTACCCAAGTGATTAACCAAAAATGGGCCAGCTCCTATGCTTACATTAATGCTTTTTCAAATAAAGATAGCAAGAGAACAACTAAAAAATTATGATAGCTTTGAAAACTCAAAAAAAATAAAAAAAATCAACTTTCTAATTTACTCCTATTAGGATTTTTTAGTTGTTCTCTTGCTATCTTTATTTGAAAAAGCATTAATGTAAGCATAGGAGCTGGCCCATTTTTGGTTAATCACTTGGGTAGCACCCGCTGATTGGTGGCTAAATGTACCCACCAACCAGCAGGCACTACCCAGGCGCTGAATGAAAAATGGGCCGGCTCCTATGCTTACATTCCTGCTTTTTTCTAATGAAGATAGCAAGAGAACAAAGAAAAAATTATGATAGCTTTGAAAACTCAAAAAAAATAAAAAAAATCGGAGACAAAAAAAAACACGTGCTCACTATAACATTAAAGCTTTCTGGAGGTAATGATTTCACGCTTGTGGCGTATTACTAGCAGAGGTATTTTGTAATTGGGATACTGGAAAAACACACTAATAATATTGGTTGGCATTCAGAAATAGTAATCTGCTGAAACTAAGAGCAAGATTGAGCGTAACCCTTTATTCTGGCATACATTTAAGTTTGTGCTTTGCACCTAACTTTTGTCTTTGCTTTTTGGTCTGATTGTAATGTATATGCATATATTCTTTGCGGGTTTCAAACAAATCCATTGTAGTATTATTAGTCTGTTATTCTTATAATTGTATTATTATTCTCAAATGTTTATTACACTGACAGTTTATTAAATAAGCATTTATTTTTTGCTATGTAAATCATCCAACTTTATTTAATAAATAGGTTAAAGTAATATATGAAGAGATTACAACTTTAGCAGTGACTCCTATTCACATTCAGTGCAAAAAGACTTCATTTCCTTTAGACTTAGCTTGTGACCTTTACCTTTTTTTTTTTTTAAACCAACGCATATATCAAATTCAGTGCTAAAGCCAATGTATTTTGGGAGCCTTTAGAGAATTGTTCTATAATTATCTGACTACTTGATTAAGTAATTCTGACTTAAATATATTTTAATCCTTAGTTCATAAATGTAAGTGTTAAGTTATGGGACATTCATCTTGATTAAATGCCTAAATTTGTGCAAACCACAAGAGAAACAAACACTGGCAACTTATTGAATGACTATTTACAGTTTTAGTAACAAGGCATAAAACATAAAGAGCTTTATAGTAGCAAAATAAGACATTGGCTGCTACTATAAAAACATTTAACAGATTTCAGAATCTATGCATTAATTTGCATGTAAAAAAAGCTTTTCAAATACATTTGTGTCACTAACACAACTTATGATTGACATGGGGACAATTCAACAGAAATTATAAACATAAACTTTATAAACATTCAAATTTAAGGGTTACGACCTCTTGTCTGTTTGCACTGATCTTTCAATAAAGTTTATTTTATTTAAAATAAATACAAATGTTTATATGTGTGTGTGAGTATGTGTATGTTTCTGTATATGTATGCATATGCTCAGTCATCTTATAGAACCTCAAGCAAAATGTAAAAAGGCTTGAGTTAAAACAAAATATATTTATTACACAAATCTGGGGTCATATTGACACCATGAAGAAGGTTCTAATTTTACATATGCCCCTGAGTTTTCAGGGGATTGTTTTTTGGTAAACAAATGTATTTAGCAACAAAAAAATACTTAACATATACACATAATTTGAAAATATTTTAATAACAATATCTTACTTGCTCTTAAGGAAGAGACTTTACCTATAACACCTTGTTCATAGCATTAATTCTGGATAGTGACATTTGTCTGCCCTTATCTTTTTTGCCCTTTATGATGTCTTGATATTTTTTTCTTCCTGTCAGAATTTCCCATATCTAATTTTAATTTTTTTGCTTCTTTAATATTTAGTCATTTTTTATCTTGAGCTTGTAATATTACTTTGTAAATCAAATGCTTAAGATGTATTTGATTACACCTTTTTAAAACCATGGTTGTGACAATCAAATATCTACACAAAAGTTGAATAATATTTTGGTCTCTTTAGTGTTAGCATTTCTAAAAGAAAACTTTAACAATGTCAACTTTGTCACATTGACAACCCTGAGACAAAAAAAATTCTGAATATGATGATCCTATTGTTATTTAGCCCAGTTACTCTGACAGAATCAAGTAGCATTTTAAGCTTTCTTTCTCCAGCAGTATTCTTCTCCTGTCACTGGTAAGTATAGCTTCTGACTCTGCACGGTGACACATTTTCACCAGCTATGTCATTAGGCTAGCCAGAATGGACACTTCAATATATATGTAAAGACATACATATTTCCATTGAATGATGGCCACACTGTATAGTCAAAGATATATATTTTTTAAAATCTGCCCTTTTGTATGTCCAACATCTAAATAGCTAATGATTTTATGTATTGTACGTAGTCTACCATATAATATCTAAGGTCTTTGTTTCTTGTTGAGTCGTGGTTGTTGATGGTTGTAATAAATGTTTCAATTACCAATCACAAGATGGCGCCAGAGCTTAATATGTTTATGCTTACTAATAACCATAGAAGTTCTCTTCTTTCTGTATATTTTGGAGGATCTGATGAGCATAGCATTGGATAAAAAATGTTTTTGGTGCTAAATTATATTAAACCTATAATATATATATATATATATATATATATATATATATATATATTACTACATATTAATTTGTTAAACTTGCTATGCATTGTATAAATAAATCAATAACCACAGATCAAGAGCAGCAGACCACTGTAGTTATCAGTAGTAGACCTGTTATTTTTTAAAGAATATATGTCTGGATTGTAAAATGGAGGTGGTAGGAAAGGTTTCAAATGTGTCCGCTTCATGGAGACTGATGTGGCTGTTTACAAGCAATACTGCAGGTAAAAGTACTAATTGTAGTGACATAGGAGCAGCATAATTAACAAAGACAAAACAAAACATATTAAAAATTTGTGAAAACACATCAGCAGTCTGAAAAGTGTCATACTACTTACAAGGAACAATTATTTTAGATTATGACAACTGGAAGTGAGAATCATCTGATGATGGAGAGGTGTGAAATATACTATCTATACCGTTCAATAAAATATAAATGGAGAGTAAAGTTTGTTTCTTAAACATGTAGAGGGTTTGAAAGAGAGTTTTCAAAAAAATTAGTATTCTAGACACTTTCAACAGCTATACCTCACCGCCATAACAAAAAATGTGTAAAGCTTCATTTTTTGAATGAGTGAGGCATAAAGATCCCAACTGAGGTTCTTAGGGATCCTCAAGGTACCACAGACAGATACTAACGTAATAATGAGGCGATGCGACAAAATAAAACACAATGGATTTTATCTTCCAGATCAGATCTCCCTTGATAAAAAAGCCTGAAAAAGATAACTTGCACTCGGCTTCTTAGTGACTCTGGTGGCACTTTGGCCTAATGTCCATATTAAAAAAGGGAGACATGGAATTTAAAGATAGCTCCAAGGGTTTTAGTGTTCCTTCAGGAACTTCACCATTTTTATTAAGGGGTTGAATACCTCAAAAAGTAACCTTACAGATGGTTTTAGGGTTTACTACAAAATTTGGCTCATAAAAAACTGTGAGGCCCAAAAAGACTGAAAACAAATAACAGTTAGATGGTATAAATTGCTTATAAGTACCTTCTCTCACGAAGGCCTGAGAAATCACATATGCTGTCTCTCTTTTAATTAATCTTTATTATTCTTTTCATTCTAAATTTGTTGTAATCCTTAATACCCAAAGAAGCAAGCACTAGTTTCATGGTATGTTTTCAGAGCTGATGTTTAAGGCCCAGTAAAACACCCTTTTTCATGACTATATACTCTGTGCACAGAGGCAAAGGGTTAAATTATGTTAGTTTTACGACCACAGTCATTTTATGGACTTGTTAAAGGGACATGACACCCCAAAAATGTTCATTCATGTTTCAGATAAAGCTTTCGATTGTAAACAACTGTCCAGTTTACTTTAGTTATCTAATTTCTTTCTTTGGTTTCCTTTCTTGAAAAGTATACCTAGGTAGGCTCAAGAGCAGGAAATTCACTACCTCAGAGCTATCTGCAAATTGGTGGCTGCACTAAAATATGTTTCTTGAGCTGCACAAAATGTGATAAAAGAAGTAAAATTGCTCAGTTTCTTAAAAGTGTCATGATCCCTCTCACTTAAAGATCAGTTTAGTGCCTTTATATTCATCTTACCTAACTTGGAGTAACCTAAAACATTTTAGTGTCTCCCCACCCCCTTAGCATACCAAGTATTTCACCTACTTATGGACCATTTTCCACCTAACGGAAGTCCTCCGTTCTTCTCACTGCTGCTTGAAGAGATACGAATAATCATCAATATTTTATAATAGTATAGTTAGATCCCCTATATTTCCCCTAATATTCAATGCACACCACGCCCTATTATATACTTTATTTTAGCTATTACGCTTGAGCCATTTGTTTTTTTGGGCTCCTTGAGTAGAAGCCAAATTGCCCCTGTTCATCTTAATGTTTGAAACAGTTTCTCCTAGCTGGAGGATACATTTGCACAAGTTTATAACCAAAATGATTGTTCTTTGTTTTGTTCTTATAAGTTTTGTTTTTCTTTCAGGATACAGGACCCTTTTCTCTTCTTATTTTTCTATCCTATATCGACCCTACTCTTCTGTTATCCAGCATTTTCCTCCTTGGAGGCAGAAGCATTCAAGGCTACACTTAAGGTATGTACAATCTATCACTGCCACATACTTCCTCAGGTCAAGTACATCTCCCTATCTCTCTCTAGGTTGTCTTCCACTCAGCAGTGATCCTTCATATTGAATTATAAATGTCAACGTGGCCCAACATAAATTAATAATAATAACACAAAATGTAAAAGGGCTAAATTCCCCCACCAAAAAATCCATAGCCTTAAACTAGATTCATAAATGTAATGGTGTTTATATTGTTTAGCCATATAGATATCTCCTCCCCAAAATCCCCTCTATCTCCTGTATTCCATAATGCTGAATTTTACGGTGGTTTGAACCCTTCTCAAAAATCTCATACCTTTACCGAGCTGGGATTCTCAACTCCTATTTTGGACTTTACACACCAAGGGAAACTCAGGCCCCTCTCAGACTTACAAGATGTAGCAGGGGGTTATTTTTCCTCCTGGCTTATATATGCACAACTCCATAACCTTTTGCAAACCTCTCCTTACAGAAAAGATTTTATGAGGGAGCTGTTCCATTTTGAATGTCTTTGTCAGCAAGCTGATATCACTAGGGGCAACCTACATATGTCAAATTTTAGATGGAAGTCTCTACTCACCTCTATCCGCATTCACTCAAATGCAGGATGAGTTAGGGTTGGATATCTCTCCCACAAGTGGTTAAAGTTATTCTCTAATATCAAAAATCCTCTATCTCATCACGAATCCTAGAGAAAAATTATAAATTAACATCCCGTTGGTATTTAACACACTTTTGTCTAAAACTGTAATACCCCTGATCTTCACCCATCTGCTGGAGGGAATGTGAGGGCACAGGCACAATGGACCACATTTGGTGGACATGGCCCTGCTTAGAAGACTTTTGGAGGTTTCTAGCATTTTTTTCAGAACCTTTTGGGGTAATCATTCTAACTAAAACCCATTATGGTCCTTTTACATGATAAACCCAAGATTAAATGCAAAATCAGACTCACTTTATTCCAAATTGGCATAAACAGTATGCGTTCAGTATTGGCACGTCACTGGAAGTCCACACATGAGTGGCTGAAGAGAACCTGAGAAATGATGGTATTTCAAGAATACTCTTACTTAAGAAGAAATACGCTAGCTATGTTCCAAGATATTAAATTTTACTTGGAATCCTTACAAACACCAATACATTAGTTCGAATCAACCATCCTGTATACACCCAAGCAGCTTTGCCTACGCCTCAAGGGCCCTTGCCCCATTCTCCCCCTAAATTATTCACATAATCCTGTTGTTTATCCCCCTTTCTTTCTTCCTTCTCTATTCTTCTTTTCTTCTTTTCTTATTGTTTAGGTATTACCATTCTCTACAATAAATAATTTAACCTATTGGTAATTGACTGATATTTCAACCAATGATGTCATATTGTAATCTGGATACTTGGATCTCCATCTGTTGTTTTATTTTTTACTTTACCTATTAAGCAGTAATTATCCAGTGAACATCAGAATAATTTTGTACACTGTGTTGTTCTTCAACAGATGACAATTTTCACGTATGTCTTTCTTGGATAAAATTAATAAAGATGAATAAATAGACAAAAGTAGTAAATTGGAAAGTTGTTAAAATTGTTCTTGCTGAACTGCTTGTGCAATACCCCCGCACACCTGCAGCGGGTGTCAATCAGACCCGGGTCTTTATAGGATCGGGCGGATTGAGTGTATGAAATACTGGACTGAGCATGGGGATAAGTTATGGAGCAGCGGTCTTTAGCCTGCTGCTTCATAACTTCTGTTTATGGCAAGCCTAAAGGCTTGCGTGGAAACAGCGGCATCAAGCTCCATTCGGAGCTTGATAATTCGGCCCCTTTATCTAAATCATGAAAGAAAATTGTTGGGTTTTATGTCACTTTAATCAGATGTTATATTGCTCATAATGATTATTGTAAATGAAAAATTAAATTCTTTGAGCAACAAATTGTCATTGCTTGAAAAGATAGTCATGGTTTATATATTTGTATAGTATATATGAGTACCTGCATTGCAAAAAGATCTGCATACATAATAAAGCATTTTGAAATCATATAAGTTTTCAATTTGTGAATAAAATTAAGTCTTGAAAATCAAGTGCAGTTCAGAGATTCCGGAAGAATTAAAATTCATGTTTTCCTATCCTGTGGTCAGTTAGATGAAAGATACACTGATTTTGTGCTCTAAATTAAACAACCACTGTGTTGCAGGGTCATGTCATTGTAATTTAATTCAGGTATATTGACACATTTCAGGTATATTAATATAGTGAAACAATTCCTTCAGCAAAAAGCTAGCAAATATGAATAGTTATTAAAGCCTATAAATAACATCAGCATAATGGAATAAGTGGAAAACGTGAATCCATACTACATTTATCAACTTACTGAGTTACTTTCTTAATCAGCGATTATGAATAGTACATATAAATAGTGCTGTACCAGAAACACAATATATGTTCCTCCATATACACCCTGCAGCATGTGTGTGAAGTAAGTGTCCAGGAAAACATGGCTGAGGTGGCAAGCCAAGTGCACCCTGTACCCTCCTTTTATATACAGTTGAATATATTAAAATATATTTAATATTTCTTTAAGCTACATCAACAATTTCAAGCTCTCAAATGTGAAAAAGGTCAAATTTAACCTGTATTGAATAATCAGGTTATCTAAGCGTTCTTTTTGAAAATGTTTAATAGCAATAATTTGCGTATAATATATATAGTGACAGAAATACTTCTCCTTGTACTTTGTTTGGGGATCAGGTTAATCACACAGCCATTTGCATAGCATAGAACACTTCAACTCTGGTTTAACGTTAAAACAACACTTTATTTTCCAGATGTTCTTAATTTGCAGCAACATTTACAAGCAAACAAACCAATATTCTTGTTCCTCACTAAACAGTAGTATGTAACCTAACTAAAGTTTTTGTGTAGTTTGTCTACTGACCAGTAACAAAACATTAAAGGAAATAAACATTTTAGTACTCACAACTTTTTAGACAACTCACAGCCAGTATTTATTTCTATCACAGAATTCCATCTAATACTCCATAATGCTGAGCATGTAACTAACTCTTGCTTCTAAGCATCAGCTGCAGGTGAGTTGAACATAGGGATTGTAGGAAATCCTGAACTGAACTCCCTTACATGCAGTTCTCTGCCTCATATAATCTGTGTAATGGATCAGAGGCCCAAGATGTAAATAAATTATACATGAAATTAATATTATAATTCATAATTTTAAACTGTATTCTAAAAAAGTATGGGTAAGTGTAGGGATTGAACCAACAGGGCAGCTGATGTAGATTGGCAATTTAGGTGGATGAATCTATCTGAAGCTTTTATGATAGATTGGAGGGTAGAGAGGCAGAATTTGGGAATGTTATTTAGGAGTAGGTTGCAGCAGTCAATATGGGACAAATTGACCAAATTAATTAGTATTTTTGTAGTTTCTTGGGTAAGGAAAGGGTGAATTCTAGAAATGTTGCATATATGTGCACAACAGGATTAAGGTAAGTGCTTGTGTGTGTAAACAAAGAAACATAATTTGACGGTAGATAAGAATCAAAAAGGTCCATCAAGTCTACCCATATTACATGTTTCTTAGGATATCCTTATGCATGTCCCAGGCATTTTTTAATTCCTTTATATTCTTTGGGCTAGATTACAAGTGAGGAACTAATAGTTTTGCACTAGCACAATCGTGTTTTTGCAAGCCATTTTCATTGTACTATTACAATTGGAGTGAAAATGCAATTTCACTAGTGCAATTGTCATTTACGCTTCAATCCTTACCGCAATCTCAGAGCTGTGGTTAACTGTTTTCCGAAACAAAAAAGTTGCACAAAACACATCAAAAATAAAGCACAGTTACTGTACACTCATATTAACACTGCCTGATAAAAAAATATTTAATAAAAATATTTCATAAATAAGTTATATTGGCCTCTAGTTATCAAGGTCTGGCGGACCTGATCCGACAGTGCGGATCAGGTCCGCCAGACCCCGCTGAATACGGCGAGCAATACGCTCGCCGTATTCAGCATTGCACCAGCAGCTCACAAGAGCTGCTGGTGCAACGCCGCCCCCTGCAGACTCGCGGCCTATGGGCCGCCAGCAGGGGGGTGTCAATCAACCCGATCGTACTCGATCGGGTTGTATTGTGGCGATGTGTGTCCGCCTGCTCAGAGCAGGTGGTCAGGTTATGGAGCAGCGGTCTTTGTGACCGCTGCTTCATAACTGCTGTTTCAGGCTAGCCTGCAGGCTCGCCAGAAACACGGGGCATCAAGCTCCATTCGGAGCTTGATACATAAGCCCCAAGGGCTCAAAGATTGGAGATCTCGGGAATTAGAAAAAAAATGCAGGCAAATGGCTTTAACACTGAGACACATACATATACATTTCTAAAAATGTATTTGTATGTGTGTATATATATATATATATATATATATATATACAGGTGGCCCTCGTTTTACAAAGGTTCAATTTACAACATTTCAGAATAACAACCTTCTTTTTTTCCAGTCATGTGACTGTTATTGAAAAGCACTGAGAAGCAGTGCATTTATTAAAATAGCCAGTAGGTAGAGCTGTCCGCTTGTGTTGCAGCAAAGCCAAGCAAGCTGAAATTAATCAGTTTAACCAGACCTGAGCTATTGACCAGATTTCAAAGGAACAAGATCTTCCTGTCTATAACTCAATCCTGACTGGAATGCATAGAAAGAACTGTTTGCAAAAAAAATGCAAGTGAAGTCTGTATTGTGTTATTATTTTATTAGGTTTATAATGCTGTTTAGCAAATGTTTTGTTCATTTAACTTAGTTTCAATTATATATTCTGTGTGTGATGGATTATATTATTAGGTTTATAATGCTGTCTAGCATTTAAAGTCTTCATTTCAAAGCTTTAAAAATAATGTATTAGGTGGTTACTTATGACAATTTTGAGAGGGCCTGGAACCTATCTCCCTCACTTCCCAATGACTTACATTATAAACTCGGGTTTCAATTTACAACGGTTTCGATTTACAACCATATCCTTCTGGAACATAACCCCTCAGCGTAAACTGAGGGCTACCTGTATATATATATATATATATATATATATGAAACAAAACGATGAAAAGCCGGTATTAGCTGTAAATAGTCTTCTTTATTAGCTTGAATAAAACAATACAGAAAACATGTGCAAGACTGAGAGGCTCTTAGGCGTTTCGGCTAAAACTGTTGTGCCGTAATCACTAGACCATTACTTCCTGTCCTACACACCTGTAGTTTATATATCACTCAGGTAGTTAGAATACACACCTCCCATTTTAACTCTTTCTACTCTACTTCACTATATTCGAAGCTGATAAAACATTTCTGGCTTTATAGCCAATAGCTAAATTATCACTTGGATTATTGCCTGAAATTATTTGAAGTTTTAAACATTATAAAATACATCTGTGCTTTATTTTCCTTTTGCCAGATATTACATCATTTACCCCAAAACTTATTGTATTTTATAAAGCCATTGCATGTTCTTAGGTCTGATATATCCTTGTTACATATTAAGCATACATTATCCGTTGATTTTATGCTATATACATTTATGCAATATTTCATAATTTATTATATGTAAACAGCCTTATACTATCAAGGACTGCATATCATGCATATTATAGTTGCATTGTTTATCACAAACAATATCATAATATCATAATAAGATTACATTCTTGGGTCATCTAAACTAAAGCGATTCAAAGTTGTTTCATGTTAAGCATATATAAATGCATACATACAGTATATATAAAATGCATACCCAATTATCAGCTAACATCTGTTTCTTTATGTTCAGATACAATCTTATTGACTTCTTTGCATTATATTGAGGCATATCTAGATTCTACCAGTAACCCAGTTATGTTGTATTCATTTACTTATACCTTTAGGGATTATACAATATATAGCTTATATGTTTAATATCTTTCTAGATCTAAAACCAACAATTTATAATATCCATGCTCTGAGTTAACTTAAATATCCAATATGCGCTCTTGTCTTTTAAATTGATTAAGCCTGTCCCCACCTATCTGTGTTTTTTTTTATTTCTTTTATAGCATTCCATTAAATTTTCTTACATCCTGATTGTGAACTTCAATGAAGAGCTTTGCTAGCGCAGAGCAAGACACTTCATTTTCAATATAGGTAAGATGCTCACTAATTTTTGTCCTCCCATCTCGGGTAGTCATCCCTTTATACTGTTTTTTGGGTTCTTCACATTCAATTAAATAGATCACATAGGCCTAGATTTAGAGTTTTGTCGGTACAGACCCGCGTAGGCTAACGGCCGGCTTTTTTCTGGCCGCACCATAAAAATAACTCTGGTATTGAGAGTCCACAAAAAGGCTTGCGTTAGGCTCCAAAAAAGGAGCGTAGAGCATTTTTAACGCAGCTTCAGCTCTCGATACCAGAGTTGCTTACGCAAGCGGCCAGCCTCAAAAACGTGCTCGTGCACGTCTTCCCCCATAGGAAACAATGGGGCTGTTTGAACTGAAAAAAAACCTAACACCGGCAAAAAAGCTGCGTTCAGCTCCTAACGCAGCCCCATTGTTTGCTATGGGGAAACACTTCCTACGTCTGCACCTAACACCCTAACATGTACCCCGAGTCTAAACACCCCTAGCCTTACACTTATTAACCCCTAATCTGCCGCCCCCGCTATCGCTGGACACCCTGCATATTATTTTTAACCCTAATCTGCCGCTCCGTAAACCGCGCTACTTACATTATCCTTATGTACCCCTAATCTGCTGCCCCCTAACACCGCCGACCCCTATATTATATTTATTAACCCCCTAATCTGCCCCCCCTCAACATCGCCTCCACCTGCCTACACTTATTAACTCCTGTCGCCTCCACCTGCCTACACTTATTAACCCCTAATCTGCCGAGCGGACTGAGCGCTACTATAAGAAAAGTTATTAACCCCTAATCCGCATCACTAACCCTATAATAAATTGTATTAACCCCTAATCTGCCCCTCCCTAACATCGCCGACACCTAAACGTCAAACAATTAACCCCTATCTGCCGACCGGAGCTCACCGCTAATATAATAAATGTATTAACCCCTAAAGCTAAGTCTAACCCTAACACTTACACCCCCCTAAATTAAATATAATTTTTAATCTAACAAAATTAATTAACTCTTATTAAATAAATTATTCCTATTTTAAAGCTAAATACTTACCTGTAAAATAAATCCTAATATAGCTACAATATAAATTATAATTACATTGTAGCTATTTTAGGATTAATATTTATTTACAGGTCAACTTTGTAATTATTTTTAACCAGGTAAAATAGCTATTAACTAGTTAAGAACTATTTAATAGTTACCTAGTTAAAATAATAACAAAATTACCTGTAAAATAAATCCTAACCTAAGTTACAATTAAACCTAACACTATACTATCATTAAATTAATTAAATAAAATACCTACAATTACCTACAATCTAAACCTAACACTACACTATCAATAAATAAATTAAATACAATTCCTACAAATAACTACAATGAAATAAACTAACTAAAGTACAAAAAATAAAAAATGAACTAAGTTACAAAAAATAAAAAAATATTTACAAACATAAGAAAAATATTACAACAATTTTAAACTAATTACACCCTACTCTAAGCCCCCTAAATAAAATAACAAAGACCCCCAAAATAACAAAATGCCCTACCCCTATTCTAAATTACTACATTTCAAAGCTCTTTTACTTACCAGCCTGAACAGGGCCCTTTGCGGGCATGCCCCAAGAAATTCAGCTCTTTTGCCTGTAAAAAAAAACATACAATACCCCCCCCCCCCACAACATTACAACCCACCACCCACATACCCCTAATCTAACCCAAACCCCCCTTAAATAAACCTAACACTAAGCCCTGAAGATCTTCCTACTTTGTCTTCACCCTACCAGGTTCACCGATCCGTCCTGAAGAGCTGCTCCGATGTCCTGATCCAAGCCCAAAGCGGGGGGCTGAAGAGGTCCATGATCCGGCTGAAGTCTTCATCCAAGCGGGAGCTGAAGAGGTCCATGATCCGGATGAAGTCTTCAAGCGGGAGCTGAAGAGGTCCATGATCGGATGAAGTCTTCTATCAACGGCATCTTCAATCTTCTTTCTTCCGGATCCATCTTGCAAAACTTCCGACGCAGAACATCCTCTTCTCTCCCGACGCCTACTAGCCGAATGACGTGTTCCTTTAAGGGACGTCATCCAAGATGGCGTCCCTCAAATTACGATTGGCTGATAGGATTCTATCAGCCAATCGGAATTAAAGGTAGGATTATCTGATTGGCTGATGGATCAGCCATTCAGAATCAAGTTCATTCCGATTGGCTGATTAGATCAGCCATCTGATTGAGCTTGCATTCTATTGGCTGTTCGATCAGCCAATAGAATGCGAGCTCAATCTGATTGGCTGATTGGATCAGCCAATCGGATTGATCTTGATTCTGATTGGCTGATTCCATCAGCCAATCAGAATATTCCTACCTTAATTCCAATTGGCTGATAGAATCCTATCAGCCAATCGGAATTCGACGGGACGCCATCTTTGGATGACGTCCCCTTAAAGGAAACGTCATTCGGCTAGTCGGCGTCGGGAGAAGAGGATGTTCCGCATTGGAGGTCTGAAGATGCCGTTGATAGAAAGACTTCATCCGGATCATGGACCTCTTCAGGTATTGTATTAATTTATTTATATATTGATAGTGTAGTGTTAGGTTTAATTGTAGATAATTGTAGGTATTTTATTTAATTAATTTATTGATAGTGTAGTGGTTAGGTTTAATTGTAGATAATTATAGGTATTTTTTATTTATTTAATTTATTGATAGTGTAGTGGTAGGTTTAATTTGTAAATTAGGTTAGGATTTAGTTTACAGGTAAATTTGTAATTATTTTAACTATTTTAGCTATTAAATAGTTCTTAACAATTAAATAGCTATTGTACCTGGTTAAAATAATTACAAAGTTGCCTGTAAAATAAATATTAATATCCTAAAATAGCTACAATGTAATTATTCGTTATATTGTAGCTATATTAGGGTTTATTTTCAGGTAAGTATTTAGCTTTATAATAGGAATAATTTATTTAATAAGATGTTAATTAATTTCGTTAGATTTAAAATTATATTTAAATTAGGGGGGTGTTAGTGTTAGGGTTAGACTTAGCTTTAGGGGTTAATACATTTATTAGAATAGTGGTTGAGCTCCGGTCGGCAGATTAGGGGTTAATAATTGAAGATAGGTGTTGGCGATGTTAGGGAGGAGATTAGGGGTTAATACTATTTATTATAGGGTTAGTGAGGCGGATTAGGGGTTAATAACTTTATAATAGTAGCGGTGCGGTACCGCTCAGCAGATTAGGGTTAATAAGTGTAGGCAGGTGGAGGCGACGTGTGGGGGGGCAGATTAGGGGTAAATAAATATATATAGGGGTAGGCGGTGTTAGGGGCGCAGATTAGGGGTACATAGCTATAATGTAGGTGGCGGCGCTTTGCGGTCGGCAGATTAGGGGGTTAATTATTGTAGGTAGCTGGCGGCGACGTTGTGGGGGGCAGATTTAGGGGTTAAATAAATATTAATGCAGGGGTCGGCGGTGTTAGGGGCAGCAGATTAGGGTTACATAAGTATAAACGTAGGTGGCGGTCGGCAGATAGGGGTTAAAAAAAATGTAATCGAGTGGCGGGGCGATGTGGGGGGGGCTCAGTTTAGGGGTACATAGGTAGTTTATGGGTGTTAGTGTACTTTAGAGTACAGTAGTTAAGAGCTTTTATGAACCGGCGGTTAGCCCAGAAAGCTCTTAACTACTGACTTTTTTCCTGCGGCTGGAGTTTTTGTCGTTAGATGGTCTAACGCTCACTTCAGACATGACTCTAAATACCGGAGTTAGGAAAGATCCCATTGAAAGATAGGATACGCAATTTACGTAAGGGGATCTGCGGTTATGGAAAAGTCGCGGCTGAAAAGTGAGCGTTAGGACCCTTTTTTGAGTGACTCCAAATACCGGAGTTAGCCTAAAACCAGCGTTAGGAGCCTCTAACGCTGGTTTTCACGGCTAACATCCAAACTCCAAATCTAGGCCATAGTTTGTACTGCAATTAATGCCTCCTTTTACTTCAAATTCTTCATTAGTTACATTGAGACCTGAATTTCTTAGTTTTTAATAATATAATTACAGGCTCCACATCTGCTTTTACTACATCTATAGGTTCCTGAAGTTTGTAACATGTTGCTGCCTTGTTCAGACACTTTGTTTTTAGTTGACTAGGGGATAGTATATTTCCAGGGTTCTTCCCTTTTTATAGACACAATCTGCATCCCTGCTCAATTGTTTATTTTAGTAATGTGTCCCCATAAAGCATAGGGAAGTATTTTTTAATATTATTACAAATTTCAGGATATTGTTTACAATACTGTGACTTAAACACAACTCTTTTGTCTTTTGTTTTCCTTTCTTTCTCTTTCAAAAGCTCTGCTCGGATCTATGTTATCAACTTGGTTACTAATCTTCTCAATCTGCTGTCTGGGGTAACCCTCTATCTGTCACTTCCTCTTAGTCATTTACTTTTTGAGCTGTGACATATTGTTGTTCAAGTGAACATTTCTTTTTATTCTTTTATTCTTATCATCTGTCCATTAATGATTCCTTTGTCAGCATGTTTAGGGTGACTACTTGCCGCATGCAGGAGTGCATTCACTGCTATGGTCAGTGTTAACATTTTCCTGTTTCTGTTCTCCATTTAACAGGATGTCTAAATAGTTTGATTTCAATTTTGTTCCATTCATGTGTGAATTTCATACCCAAACTATTTCTGTTTAGGTATGTCACATACATATTTTGAACCCTTCTTGGTCACCCATCCCAACACGTATGAGATCGTCTATAAATCTTTTATATAATATTATAGACTCTCTGAATGGATTCTCTTCATTCTGAACTTAAACATTTTCTAGCCAGTCAATAAATAGGTTAGCATATGAGGGCGCAAAATCACGCCCCCATTACTGTACCTTGTTTCTGGATGGAAGATTCCCCCTCAAACACCATATAATTGTGTTCAAGGAGGAACTTAATCACATCCAATATGTAGATTATAAAATCTTCTTCAAACCTGCCATCAGAATACAGAAAATGTGCAACAGTTTTTAATCCTAAATCCATGCAAAAATCGTGTAATATAAATGAAACTACATCCACCATTAACCAGCTATATGCAGGTTTCCAAACAAAATCTTTAAACAGATTTAAAACATGTTTTTTATCTTTAAGATTACTTCCAATTTAAGCACTAAAGGTTGCAGGATATCATCTATCCAATTTGATAGGGGTTCAAGAACAGACCCTATTCTGATACAATGGGCCTACCCTTGATGTTAACAAGCCCCTTTATGTGTTTTGGGCAAGTGATAAAATATTGGTACTCTTGTGAATTCTACATAGAACCCCTCAAAGGTGGGCTCTATCTATGAAACCATATTCTAGTCCATCATCAAGTAGAGAACGTAATTTTCTTTGGATAGATAGTGTAGGATTAATTTGCACTTTCTGGTAAACATCTGTGTCATTCAGTTGTCTTATAGATTTGGAGATATACCAGTCCCTGTCACATACTACTACACTGTTCCCTTTGTCAGATCTATTAATAACAATGCTTTCATTTTTTTTCCAAGTTTAAAAAGAGCTTCTTTTTCTTTTTTTGTTAGATTATTTTTAGGCAGTTCTTTCTGTTTTTGTGTCTTTAACTCTATTATGTCATCCATCACTCTTTTTTGAAACAGTTCTAACTGTTTCCCTCTAGTTTGTGTTGGGTAGAATCTAGATCCCTGTTTAGGGCATGTTATAACAGTGTTTCTTATTTATGTCAGAAAGTGTTGTAGACTCCTGTTCTAATTGTATATTATCAATTGTTGTGTTAGCCATTGCTGCATCATTTCTATAAAAATACTTTTTTAGTGTTAATGACCTCACAAATTTGTTCAGATCTAGGATAGTTTGAAACAGATTAAAATCTTCACTAGGACAGAAGCCTAGACCATAATTAAGTACTCTGATTTCAAACTTCACTTAAGGGATAAGATGACAGATTAAGGACAGCACCCTCTAAGACTATTTCTCCTTTTGGGCCTGTTGTCTCAGCAGATAACTGTTCTTTTGTATTCTCTGACTCTTTATGATAGACTTTCCTCCTCCCTCCTTTGGCTACCTTCAGGTCCTTCTGAAAAACCTGTGCTCTTTAGGTCTAGCTCCCTGAGCTATCACAGTACTAATAGGTTCAATTACTTGTATAGCGCTTTCTGTTTGTATCTCATCTTGGTTCTGAATTCGGGTATTGATCTGAGGTAGACTATATCGGTCCTGGATGATGATCCGGAACCTTCCTCATCTGTTTGTTCTATATTGAACGTTACTTTTTTTACCGTCATTCTTTTTGTATCTACGCCATCTCTTGTTTTTTTTTGTACATCTTATCTGTTTGGTTATCATCTATAGCCACCCCTGTATTTTCATTCTGACTTCTTTTGTTGTTATACTTTTTTTTTATGAGTTCTTGACCCATAAATACACTCTATTGTTTAAATAATCCTTGTTTTCCCTTAAGAATTTAGTGTGTTTTGTATTAATAATTATCTGTCTTGCTTCCCTTAACTGTTTCTTGTAACAAATTGTCATAAGTGGCATATTTAAGTACATCTTTAAATTTGTTAAGTTCTAATTGTATTCTAATAATTCATTCTTAATATTAGACAATTGATCAATTTTATATTTAATTAGTAAACCATGAGCCTTAATGAACACTCTGTAAGTACACTGTTCATTCTTCAATGAAGCTCTTGTCCTCCACTTCAAACATAGGACATTTTTGTATTCTTAGTCCTCTCTGAACCATTCCCCTTTTAATGTGTTTATCAAATAGCCATTTATCAAGCTTCAACCTTTGTTCTTTTGTTTTCAAACCTTTCCATTGTTTGAAAATAAATCAGTTAATTTTATATTGTCAACATCAGAGTAAAAAGTTCTTCCAGATCCAGACTATCTATATTCCAGTCCTCAATAGTTTGTAGAGAAAAAAAAGTATTTTTGTGGTTGTATGTTGCTATAATAACAGCTTCAGAAGATTTTCCAAGCTCTATGGTGTAGGTTTTAACTAATATACACTTGAGCTTATATCCCAAATTGCATGATTATATATATATATTAATATTAGGGTTAGATTCATGCCATATATATAATAAGTGCTCATTGCTGGAGGGAAAATGAAATTCAATATGGAATGTGCTAAAAGCACTAATATATTGGCATATCAAAATGTAGCAGTCCCGGGTGTAACAAACCCCTGTCAATCTGTACCTGTGTCCCGATACAATATGCGGCTTAAACACAAGCATGTACAATGTCATATGGAAGGGGGAAATGGGTATATCAGCCAAAAACCTCACTCAATACTTTAAAGAGCACTGAGCGTACTCCCCTTATCGGTGCCTCACTGGCTCTTACCTGGGGTTGGAATTATCCTGCACGCTCCAGCTGTAACGAGATTTGGCACCCGACCTCCCCTTCCTTAATATATCTATGTGTTTGTGTACATATAAATTAATGTATTATATGTGTATATATGAATTTACAGTCATATATACACCTATAAAAACATTAATATAAATGTACACACACATATAAATATATTTAAGTGCATTAATCCCTTTGCCATTAAGTAGATGAAAACATGAAAATTATTAGAGATGAAAATTATTAGAGATTTTATAGAAATTTTAATATGGCAGAGGGGCAGGAAGGTTCAGGAGAGGAGGTCAAAACAAATATGCAATCTAAATGTTATCAATATTTCGAATGCTATACTCACTAAGATGAATGTGAAGTTTTAGGCCTAGGTTTAGGTTTCATTCCCGCTAACAAATTTAATTTGTTCCACATGATTGTGGATGTTAATAAAATGATTCATGATTGACACATAGGAAATTCTTCTGGAAAAATGAGTTCGTTGGTAATGTCATAGATAATGATATTGCATTTACAATTGGTGTTCTTCCCAAACTATATGATTTGATAGAGTTTAATGAAGCCTGTGACTACCTACATATACATGACCTTGCCCTGGAATCCCCCATAGACGGATCTTTCCTTAAATTTACACATGGGGGCTTTAGACCAAAGTCCATTTTCTACCCGACCAAAGAGAAAGTTCCCTTTTTGGAGGTATTCCATCACAGGGTTGAGGAAAATCTCATCAAGCTCTCTTCTGAAAGTCGACATCCCCGCCCTAATCTCACTGTTGCTAAGGCTTCGACCTTAGAAATCCTTAAGAAAAAGGATGAAATCATTATTAAGCAAGCAGATAAGGGATGTGTCGTTGTACAGTTGAGTGATACGATGTTTATCAAGTTTTGAATCCCCTCCCCAAGGTACATAAGTCCTTGGAGGGGGTGAGGGGAAGGCCAATTGTGGCCTGGAATTGGTTCCCTTTTGAGAACATGTCCACTTGGGTGGAGTCTTTGCTCAACCTATGGTTTATAAACTTCCCTTCATATCTGAATGGACACCAAGCACCTTCTAAATTGTTTGCAGCAAATAACTTGGAATTGAGCAATCAGAATGGCTAACGATCGATGTGGTTGGCCTATACTCTGCCATCCCACATTCATGTGGCCTAGAGGCCATTACCTATATGCCTAGACAACCTTTAGCAATTATGATGATATTCCTTAAAAAGTTCTTGTTGCAAAACCACTTGATTTTCTGCTCTCTCACAATTTCTTTCAATTTAGTAGAGTTTTCTATCTCCAGAAACGTGGCATGGCTATAGGGGCAAAGTTTGCCCCTGCCTACGCCAACCTGTTTATGGGTTGGTGGAGGTGGGCCACATCTTTGGTGATGGAAATGTATTTAAATCTGACATACATACAGTATGTAAAAAGATACATCGACAACATCCTGTTCGTTTTGACAAGAGGTCGCCAGAGAATGATTGACTTTGTTCAATATTTGAACAACAATATTATCAATCTTAAGTTCACATATGTATGGGATCATCTCTCAATACCATATTTGGATCTCCTTTTTAATAGGGGATATTGACACTCAAAGCGTCAAAACTACCATATATTGTAAACCTATTGCCACCAATGCCATCCTTCATGGCCGCAGCAACCACCCGAAACACGCGGGATTTGGTGTAGCAAAAGGCCAGTTCATCCGTGTGAAAATGAATTGCATGGATGAACAAGATTTTGAGAAAGAAAGCCTGACATTGATGAACAATCTACTAGACAGAGGTTATAACAAGAAAGTGGTTAATCGTGCACTTTTAGAAGTTGGCCGCATGGATAGAAAACAGCTACTTGCTGAACAAAATTCTAAGAGACAAAGGGGAAAGAACTTTGATACATCTAAGCCCACCTTCATAACTAAGTATAGTGCGCAATTTGACACCATCTGTGAAATTGTAAAGAAGCATCTTCCAATCCTCACAGCAGAAGACAGCCTTAAAGATTTTGTATCACAAGGCTGTAACTTTGTATCAAGGAGAGGATGTACACTAGGTAACACACTGTCCCCTAGCTTGTTACGCCAGTCCCCCTACGAACAGGAACAGTTGGCTGGAAGTCAAGGGGCATTATAAATGTCACTTCAGTTATTGTATATCATGTGGTTTCACTCTAATCTCATAGAATTTTCAGTCATACGTTACCCAGAAGGTATATGACCTTGACTCCTATACCAACTGTCGTTCCCCCTTTGTGATTTACCTGGTGGATTGCACTCAATGCAAAAAGCAATATGTTGGGTGCACTATTCGGGAGGGTAGAAGCAGGATCAGGGAGCGTTCCGATCTAGCCAGGCATTTCATACATCTACATGATAAAGTGGTTGCCACGTTCAAATGGCAGGTGATTGATCACATCAGACCCTCCATTCATGGAGGTGATAGATCAGCTAAATTGTTATATAAAGAAGCCTTTTGGATCTCAAAATGCAGACTAGAAGACCAAGGGGCTTCAATATAGATGGCGACATCATTAAATTTTGGTGCCACCAACATTGACCTGTTTCTATAGCTGTACTCTATCGGTCTAATATGCGACTATTGTGGTAGTCTACCATTTTTGTTTGAATACTATTAGTACATTTTAAACATTAGTTTTGATAATTCAATATTGCTTGCCCTGGTCGACTATATTATATATATATTTACTACTTAGTCTTAAGGACAGTGTCCTCTCATATTCCTTTTAGCTAATAATTCGCATTAGGCCTTTTGGTTTTAAATAATAGCTTTTTATTGCTTTATGAGGACCTCCCCATATACATAGACTACAGAACATAGATGATAGCAACTGATCAGTTTTTTACATATTACCCTATATCCTTAGTTTATATATTTAATTAGATTTCAATATGCATTTTTATTTTTCTGATTATGGGTCAAACATTATGTATAACTATCTGATCTATATATATTTTTTTAAGGCATCATAACTTTAATAATGTACTAATGTAGTATTTCAATTTCTAAAATGTTTCCATTATGCTGCCACTTACAGTAAATGTATCGGTATACAATGTAACATGTGTGAGATGTGTTATCCTGGCCAACTGATAGTTTACCATTCTTTACCTGTATTATTGATCTATTTAATCATCTCTCGTTACTCGGTGTACTTTGGTTTATATTAGAATCTTTTGACAATATTAGAATACCATAGGTTTTGTATACCCTTTACTGTCAACTTCCAATTATGTTCATGTATCCATGTTTGTTCTTGATCACGGTTTTTGTATCGAGTTATGTCTCTTTAAATATGCAACCTATGTTTTTTGCACATGAGGACTCGGGTGTATTTAAGGAGCTTTCATTTCTATTTTAATTAAGTCCACGATTAAGGCAGAGGGCTGCTGAAACGCGTAGGACCTGTTTTTCTATCCTAGGTTACTAGGGCTACTGTCTTTTTAGCTGTATTTTATCTATCTCCAATAAAGAACTTTGTGAATTTCAGCGCTTTTTGAGGTTTGCTGTTTTTTTCTGCTGTTCGAGATTTTAAATATGTATTCACTGTAAATATTTCACATTTTCTAATGCGTATATGCTACAAGATTTTTTTTTCCATGGGGAATGCTAAAATGCAATGGCATTTGCATGATCTCGGATGTTAGGTTTTTTTCCCACTTTTTTTTTCTCCATTGATTTCTACTTATTAGGATGTTTGTATTATTCGAGTTAACGCTAACTAAAAATAATTTTTTTGTACTTGTAATATGAACACAACTAGACAAGCGTAAAACTAAAATATATAGCTGAGTTTTTGCGATTGCTGGAAAAAAAATACAGCTCCACTTGTAATCTAGCCCTTTGTGTTTACCCCCTCAATTGTGAGTTTGTTCCATGAATCCACCACCCTTTTTGTAAAAAAGAAAAATGATTCCTCACATTTGTCCTGGATCTGCTACCCTCTAACAAATGTTTTGGCATTTGTTTTTTTGTGGAAAATGCTTTCAGCTTCCACTTTATTAAGTCCCTTCATATAGTTGAAGGTTTCTATTATGTCACCTCTTTCCCTTCACTCCTCTAAAATATACATATTTAATTCATAGTCTTTCTTTGTACATTTTATATTTTAGACCATGTAACATTTTAGTAGCCCTCCTTGGACAGCTTCTAGTGTATTTATATCTTTCTGAAGATATGGTTTCCAGAACTGTACACGGTATTCCAGATGTGGCCTAACTATTGATCTGGCTTAACTATTTAAGTGGCTTAAGAACCTTACTATTTCTGCTACTAATACCTCTCCCAATTCAACAAAGTATTTGACCTGGCCTTACTGGCTGCACTGCTGCATTGTGTACCAAATTTTAAATCATCTGAAATAATAATTCCCAAGTCCCATTCCTTTCTAGTTACAGTCAGTAATGTACCATTTTCCTTTGGGTTTTTTGGATACTATATGCATCATTTTGCTCTTGGTAATATTAAATTTCAGATCCCATTTATTTGCCCAGTCTTATAGTTTTTTAATATCACTGTTCATTCGATCAACTCCTCCTGGAACTTCAACTTTAGCAAACCTTCCCCTGAAGCCACTTCCAATATCACTTATGAACATGTTAAACAAAACAGGCCCAAGAACAGACCCTTAGGAACACCACTATTAACTGACCCCTCATTTTGATGTACTTCTATCCTAAGCCAGCATTCCACAAACTTAACAATCTTAGCATCTTCTCTAAGGCAATATGCATGGCTCCTCCCTGGCCTATGAATTAGTTACATGGTCAAAGAAATCAATTATATTAGTCTAACATGATCTTCCAGCAATAAAAACATAATTTATGCTTACCTGATAAATTTATTTCTCTTGTAGTGTATCCAGTCCACGGATCATCCATTACTTATGGAATATATTCTCCTCCCAACAGGAAGCTGCAAGAGTCCACCCACAGCAAAGCTGCTATATAGCTCCTCCCCTAACTGCCATATTCAGTCATTCGACCGAAAACATGCAGAGAAAGGAAAAACCATAGGGTGCAGTGGTGACTGTAGTTCAAATGAAAAAATTACCTGCCTTAAAGTGACAGGGCGGGCCGTGGACTGGATACACTACAAGAGAAATAAATTTATCAGGTAAGCATAAATTATGTTTTTCTCTTGTTAAGTGTATCCAGTCCACGGATCATCCATTACTTATGGAATACCAATACCAAAGCTAAAGTACACGGATGATGGGAGGGACAAGGCAGGTACTTAAACGGAAGTTACCACTGCCTGTAAAAAACCCTTTCTCCCAAAAATAGCCTCCGAAGAAGCAAGGTATCAAATTTGTTAAATTTGAAAAGTATGAAGCGCCAGACCAAGACTCCGTCTTGTAAATCTGTTCAACAGAAGCCACATTTAAAAAAGGCCCAAGTGAAAACCACAGCTCTAGTAGAATGAGCTGTAATCCCTTCAGGAGGCTGCTGTCCAGCAGTCTCATAAGCTAAATGAATTATGCTTTTTAACCAAAAAGACAGAGAGGCTGCTGAAGTCTTTTGACCTCTCTCTGTCCAGAATAGACAACAAACAAGGTGAACGTTTGATGAAAACTGTAGTAGCTTGTAAGTAAAACTTTAAAACACAAACCACGTCCAATATTGTGTAATAGACGTTCCTTCTTTGAGGAAGGATTAGGATACAAGCATGGAACAACTATCTCTTGAGTGATGTACTTGTTAGATACCACCTTAGGAAAAAAACCCAGGTTGGTACGCAGGACTACCTTATCCGTACGAAGGACCAGATAAGGAGAATCACATTGTAACACAGATAACTTGGAGACTCTACGAGTCGAGGAATTAGCTACCCAAAAGGAACTTTCCAAGATAAAGATTGATATCTATGGAACAAAAAAGGTTCAAACGGAACTTCTTGAAGAACCTTAAGAATCAGGTTTAAGCTCCATGGCGGAGCAACAGTTTTAAACACAGGCTTGGATCTAACCAAAGCCTGACCAAATGCCTGAACGTCTAGAATACCTGCCAGACGCTTGTGCAAAAAAATAGACAGAGTAAAAATCTGTCCCCCTTTTAAGGAATTAGCTGACAACCCTTTTCTCAAAAACATCTTGGAGAAAAGATAATATCCTGGGAATCCAGACTTTACTCCATGAGTAACCCTTGGATTCATAACAATCAGATATTTACACCATATCTATGTTCAATTTTCCTAGAGACAGGCTTTCATGTCTGTATTAAGGTATCAATGACTGACTCGGAGAAGCCATGCTTTGATAACATCAAGCGTTCAGTCTCCAGGCAGTCCATCTCAGATTGATTCTATTTAGATGGTTGAAAGGACCCTGAGGTAGAGGGACCTGTCTCAGAAGCAGAGACCGTGATGGAAAGGATGACATGTCCACCAGATCTGCATACCAGGTCCTGCGTGGCTACGCAGGCGCTGTCAAAAACACCAAAGCCCTCTCCTGCTTGGTCTTGACCTCCGGAGGAAATCCCACTCCCCCGGAAGAAAAGTCTGACGACTTAGAAAATCCACCTCCCAGTTCTCAACACCTGGGATATGGATAGCTGATAGACAAGAGTGAGTCTCTGTCCAGTGAATTATTGTAAGACTTCTAACATCGCTAGGGAACTTCTGTTCCCCCTTGATGGCTGATGTAAGCCACAGTCGTGTATATTGTCCGACTGAGTATGATGTACCTCAGAGTTGCTAACTGAGGCCAAGTCTGAAGAGCATGGAATATCACTCCCAGTTCCAGAATATTTATTAGAAGGAGGGTCTCCTCCTAAGTCCACTATCCCTGAGCCTTCAGGGAGTTCCAGACTGCATCCCAACCTAAAAGGCTGGCATCTATTGTAACAATTGTCCCATCTGACCTGCGGAAGGTCATACCCTTGGACAGATGGACCCAACATAGTCACCATAGAAGAGAATCTCTGGTCTCTTGGTCCAGGTTTAATAGGGGGACAAATCTGTGTAATCCCCGTTCCTCTGACTGAGCATGCATAGTTGCAGCGGTCTGAAATGTAGACGTGCAAACGGTACTATGTCCCTTGCCGCTACCATTAAGCCGATTTCATTCATGTACTGAGCCACCGAAGGGCGCGGATGGGATGAAAAAAATACGGCAGAAATTTAGAAACTTTGACAACCTGGACTCCGTCAGGTAAATTTTCATTTCTACAGAATCTATCAGAGTCCCTAGGAGGGAAACCCTTGAGATTGGGGATAGAGAACTCTTTCCTTGTTCACTTTCCACCCATGTGATCTCAGAAATGCCAGTACTACGTCCGTATGAGACTGGGCAATTTGGATGTTTGACGCCTGTATCAGGATGTCGTCTAAATAAGGGGCCACTTCTATGCCCCGCGGTCTAAGGACCGCCAAAGCGACCCCAGAACCTCCATAAAGATTCTTGGGGCTGTAGATATCCCAAAGGAAAGAGCTACAAACTGGTAATGCCTGTCTAGAAAGGCAAACCTGAAAAATGATGGTGATCTTTATGCATCACAATGTGAGGATAAGCATCCTTCAAATCCATTGTAGTCCTCTATTGACTCTCCTGGATCATAGTTAAGATGGTACGAATAGTTTCCATCTTAAATGATGGAATTCTGAGGAATTTGTTTAAGATCTTTAGATCCAAAATAGGTCTGAAGGTTCCCTCTCCTTGGGAACCACAAACAGATTTGAGTAAAAACTCTGTCCCTGTTCCTCTCTTGGAACTGGATGGATCTCGTACACAATGTAAGAATGCCTCCTTCTTTATCTGGTTTGCAGATAATTGTGAAAGGCGAAATCTCCCCTTTTTTTGGGGGGGAATCTTTGAAATCCAGAAGATATCTCTGGGATATAAATTCCAATGCCTAGGGATCCTGGGAATCTCTTGCCCACGCCTGGGCGAAGAATGAAAGTCTGCCCCCTATAGGATCCGTTACCGGATAGGGGTCCGTTCCTTCATGCTGCCTTAGAGGCAGCAGCAGGCTCCTTGGCCTGCTTATCTTTGTTCCAGGTCCGATTGTCTCCAGACCGCCTTGGACTGAGCAAAAATTCCCTCTTGTTTTGCCTTAGAGGAAGAGGATGCCACACCTGCCCTGAAGTTTTTAAAAGGCACGAAAATTAGACTTTTTTTTTTTTTTTTTGGCCCTTGATTTGGACCTATCCTGAGGAAGGGCATGACCTTTTCCTCCAGTGATATAAGCAATAATCTCCTTCAAAC
The DNA here is from genome assembly GCF_027579735.1 of Bombina bombina. NCBI lineage: Eukaryota > Metazoa > Chordata > Amphibia > Anura > Bombinatoridae > Bombina > Bombina bombina. The sequence goes on along the minus strand of NC_069503.1, from coordinate 743,671,806 downwards.
CAGGCCCGAATAGGGTCTGCCCCTTGAAGGGAAGTTAAGTAGCTTATTTATTAAAGTCACGACAGCTGACCATGATATAAGCCATAGCGCTCTGCGCGCCAGTATAGTAAAAAACAGAATTCTTAGCCGTTAGTCTAGTCAAATGAACAAGGCATCAGAAAACAAAGGAATTGGCTAGCATAAGCTTGTCAAATATATTCATCCAATGGAGTCGCTTAACTGTAAAGACTCATCAAGACTCAACCCAGAACGCCGCAGCAGCAGTGACAGAAGCAATGTATGCAAGGGGCTGCAGGATAAAACCCTGTTGAATAAACATTTTTTATCCATTGGATCTAAAAAGCACAACTGTCCTCGTCAGAGGTAGTGGTACGCTTAGCTAGAGTAGAAACTCTTCTCTCCACCTTAGGAACTGTCTGCCAGAAGTCCCGTGTGGTGGTAACTATTAGAAAACATAGGAGGGGAAGAGAACGGCACACCTGGTCTATCCCATTCCTTATTAAAAAAATTTTTAGTAAACCTCTTTAGGTATTGGAAAAACATCAGTACACACCGGCACTGCATATTATTTATCCAGTCTACACAATTTCTCTGGCCCTGCGATTGTACACATTCATTCAGAGCAGCCAAAGCCTCCCTGAGCAACAAGTGGAGGTTCTCAAGCATAAATTTTAAATGTAGAAATATCAGAATCAGGTGAAATCATCTTCCCTGAGTCAAAAAAAATAATAATCACCCACAGACTAAGCATATTGTGAGGTAGTATCATACATGGTTCTTAAAGCGTCTGTATGCTCTGTATCTACCCCCAGAGCTAACTGCTTTCCTTTAATTTCAGGTAGTCTGACTAATACTGCTGCCAGAATATTATTCACCACCTTTGCCATGTCTTGTAAAATAAACGCTATGGGCGCCCTTGATGTACTTGGCGCCATTTGAGCGTGAGTCCCTGAAGCGGGAGTCGAAGGGTCTGACACGTGGGGAGAGTTAGTCGGCATAACTTTCCCCTCGACAGAATCCCCTGGTAAAAGAAACGCTATGGGTGCCCTTGATGTACTTGGCGCCATTTGAGCGTGAGTCCCTAAAGCGGGAGTCAAAAGGTCTGACACGTGGGGAGAGTTAGTCGGCATAACTACCCCCACGACAGAATCCTCTGGTGATAATGTTTTTAAAGACAAAAAATGATCTTTATTGTTTAACATGAAATCAGTACATCTGGTACACATTCTAAGATGGGGTTCCACCATGGCTTTAAAACATAATGAACACAGAGCTTCCTCTATGTTAGACATGTTAGAACAGACTAATAATGAGACTAGTAAGCTTGGAAAACACTTTAAATCAAGTTAACAAGCAAATATATAAAACGTTACTGTGCCTTTAAGAGAAACAAATTTTGTCAAAATTTGAAAAACAGTGAAAAAAAGGCAGTAAAACAAACGAAATTTTACAGTACATGTAATAAGGTAACAGAGCATTGCACCCACTTGCAAATGGATGATTAACCCCTTAATGCAAAAAACAGATAAAAAAAAAAAAAACGACATAGACGTTTTTAAAAACAGACACAACAAACTGCCACAGCCAACAGTGGAATACTTCAGTTAACTGTTTCTATGCAAAATTTAAGCCAGCCATGTGGAAAAAACTTAGGCCCCAATAAGTTTTATCACCAAACATATGTTAAAAACGATTAAACATGCCAGCAAACGTTTTAAAACACATTTTTACAAGAGTATGTATCTCTATTAATAAGCCTGATACCAGTCGCTTTTACTGCATTTAAGGCTATACCAACATTACAGTGTTATCACCAATGTACGTTAAAAAAACGATTAAACATGCCAGCAAACGTTTTAAAACACATTTTTATAAGAGTATGTATCTCTATTAATAAGCCTGATACCAGTCGCTATCGCTGCATTTAAGGCTTTACTTACATTACTTCGGTATCAGCAGTATTTTCTTAGTCAATTCCATTCCTAGAAAAATATTTTACTGCACATACCTTATCTGCAGGAAAACCTGCACGCCATTCCCCCTCTGAAGTACCTCACTCCTCAGAATGTGTGAGAACAGCAAATGGATCTTAGTTACGTCTGCTAAGATCATAGAAAAACGCAGGCAGATTCTTCTTCCAAATACTGCCTGAGATAAACAGCACACTCCGGTGCCATTTAAAAATAACAAACTTTTGATTGAAGAATAAACTAAGTAGAAAGCACCACAGACTCTCACGACCTCCTATCTATGTTGAGGCTTGCAAGAGAATGACTGAATATGGCAGTTAGGGGAGGAGCTATATAGCAGCTTTGCTGTGGGTGGACTCTTGCAGCTTCCTGTTGGGAAGGAGAATATATTCCATAAGTAATGGATGATCCGTGGACTGGATACACTTAACAAGAGAAACCATGCTGTCCTTTGTCTTAGTTGTTTGTCTGAAGGTAATACACAAATCTTTCCTTTAAAAGAGTTGTCATTAATTTCCCCTTCAATTGAGGTTAAATTGACTGGTCTATAGTTAGCAGATTCTTCCTTACTACCCTTTTTATGAAGTGGGACTACATTGGCAATTTTCGAGTCATTTGGAACAACTCCTGTTAACAGTAACTGATTAAATAAATCAGCCAATGGAGTAGCTATAACAGATCAAAGATCTCTTAGAACCCTTGGATGAATATTATCTGGACACACAGACTTTTTTACTTTTATTTTTTATAAAGCCCTTGAAACCTCTTCCACTGTAAAAAGAAAAGTACCACTTGCATTACCATTTAAAGTTACATCTCTTAATAGAATCTCACTATCTTTACCATCTGTAGTAAAGACTGAACAAAAGTTATCTCCTTCCACTACTCTATCATCAGTCTTGAGTCTTACTATCCCTCCGTTACTTTTTCTATTTTCACTGATATATCTAAAGAAGGTGTTGTCCCCGTTTTTTTACAGATTGTGCTATTTTCTCTTCTGCATCAGCTTTAGCATTTCTGATTAACTGCTTGTCATATTTTTTTGGGGTTCTCCATTTTTCCTTATCCCCCCATGAGCCAGTGAGTTTTATTTTTTTATAGACTGTCTTTTTTGTCTTAACTGCCTGTGAAAGCCATATCATTTATTTATTTTTACTTTTACAAACAAGCATAATACATTTTATGTTGCATTTAGAATAGCATTTTTAAAATATTCCCACTGTTCTCGTACTCCTGTAATCTGTGCTATCCCTTTTAGAGATTAATTTAGGTATTTGCACATGTAAGAAAAATGTTGTCATTCTAAAGTCAAAAACTTTTCTTTTACTATGGTTGCACAGTACCTTTTCCTGAATATTAAAGCATACAGACTGATGAACACTAGAGCCTAAGTTTTCACCCACAAAAAATTTAGATACTAAATCACTGTTTGTAAGTACTAAATCTAAAAGAGTTCCTTTGCATGTTTGTTCTAGTTGTTCAAGAGATTCCCCTTGTAAAGATTACAGAATATACTTACTTCTAGCAACGGGTACTTCCCAGTCTACATCAGGGATATTTAAGTCCCCCACTACTATAACCTTGCCCTTTATTGTAATTTTGGCTATTTCATCAATTAATAGTTGATCTTATGCCTAATCCTGTAATGGAGGCCTATATACTTCCTCTATTCTAAATACCTAATCCCTTTCAGTTTCAATAGATACCCAAACACTTTCTACATTGTCATTGGTTTCTACAATTTCAGTTACTTTAATATTTTCTTTCACGTACAGAGCAATCCCCCCTTTTTTCCTACTCTTTTTTTTATAACATTATGTAATCAGTTATGACTGTTACCCAGTCATGAGCATCATTGTAACATGTCTATGTAATATCTACCAAATTCAACTTTCTTGAATCATTATTACAGTAAGTTCAGGTGCATTTGTGCACATTACATGACAAACATATCTTGATTTCTTAAATCCTTTGCATGGTCAATGCATCCCCTGCTACCATTATTCAAAGTCTTACTCCTAAATGTGGAGTGCGACCGTTAGTCTACTGTGATAGCAAGACAGTGAACCTTGGATGATGTTTTGAGTATAGAATCTCCTTCAGTAAGATAAATGTCAGCTGTTGGGACTATATAAAGGGGCAAATAATAGGAAGCTCAGTTTTTGAGAGATTGATTTAGAGCTAATGCAAATACATCTAAGATAAATTGTAGAAAGAGAGTTTGATTGAGTAAAGAAGGAGAGACATTAGGAGAGGAAAGAGAATGTGGTTATCAACAGCCTATATTGGCACTACAAAAAGGAAGATAACATTTTACCAAGTGATGATGTATAGATTTAAAAAAAAAAGTTCCAAGACATAGCCTTACGATAATTCTAATGAGATAGGTAAAGGATCAGAAGATATGGTGTTAAATAAGCTCTAAATGAGTGGTTGGAGTGATAGGGAGTAAATAAGTAGATATCTATATATTGGATGCTATAAGAATGAAGAATTTGTAAGAGAAGAGAGTGATCAACTGTTTTAAAAGTTGAAGATAAATCTAGAAGAATTATTAAGCAGTAATGACCTTTTGCTTTGGTTGACAGCAGATTGTTGTTACTTTAGTGAGATCAGTTTCTGTTGAGTGTTTAGATTGGAAACCAGATTGGAGAGGATCACGAAAAGCCCCTACTGTAATAAAACCCTAAACATCCATCCCCACACATTGCAAACTATCTAAATAAACTATTAATCCCTAACCCCCCCCCACATCACAAACTATCTAAATAAACTATTAACCGCCTAACTGCCACCCCCTTATTGCAAACTATCTAAATAAACTATTAATCCCTAAAACCCCCCCATATCGCAAACTATCTAAATAAACTTTTAACCCCTAAACTGCCATCCCCCCACAATGCAAATAATAAACTAATATCTAAACCCTCTAATCTTAACATCCCCTAACTTAACCTAAATTAAAATAACCCTAAAATCGGACTACCTTAAAAAAAAAACTTATCTGTAAAAGTAAATAAAACCTAATGTCACATTTACAAATAAAGAAAACTAACAAAAATTACAGAAAATAAAAAAGCTAACATTACAAAAAATAAAAACCCTATTAGAGAAAATAAAAACTCTAAAATTACAGAGAATAAAAAAGTAATTACCCCAAAAATAAAAGAATTAATCATATTCTTATACCCTTTCAAAAAACAACAACCCCTAAATAAAAATAAAAAACCTTTCTAAAATTAAACTACCAATAGCCCTTAAAAGGGCCTTTTGCAGGGCATTGCCCTAAAGCAATCAGTTCACCCCCCAACCCCCAAACCCCCAAAATAAAAATTCCTAAATAAAAAAGTGTCCTGAAAAGGGCATTTGTATTGGCATTGCCCTTAAAAGGGCATTCAACTCTATTGCTGACCAATAAAAAATAAAACCCCTAATCTATTAAAAAAAAAAACAGTGAAAAAAAATAATCATCATTGGTTAGTAACAACTTTGAGGCTAGTGTTAGATTTTTGGGGGGTGTTTTCTTTTTTTTATAGATTAGAGTTTTTATTTTTTTTGGGCAGCAAAAGACCTGGATGCCCTTTTAAAAGCAATGCCCATCCAAATACACTTTTCAGGGCACTTTTTAACCCCTTAACGACTGAGGACGTGCCAGGTACATTCTCCAAAAACAGCAGTTAAGGACCAAGGACGTACCTAACACGTCCTCGGTCAAATTGAGCCCTGGAAGCGATCGCAATTGCTTCCAGCTGCTCTCAGGTTATTTCAATGATGCCTCGATATTGAGGTATTTTTGCAATACCTTTGGTGAGCAGTAATCAATGCAGATCGTTTGTGGCGTAGGAGGGCTTGGAGGGAGGGGCGTGAGGCGGCCCATTGCTGGTGGATGCAGGAGGAGGGCGGGGAAGGGGTGCGGAAGTGAGTGGGACTGCTAACGCTATGCTACAGCAGGGCAATGAGTGGGGGAAGGTGGAAGGGGGAAGCAGGAAGATAGGAATCCAGCATAATAAATTGACCCCTATGTGGATGCATTGTGCCTGGAAAGGGATCTTGGATGGGGTATGGTAATGAGGGGACGCAGCTACACTATGGAAAAAAAGTTGTTTTTTTTTAGTTTTTTTTAATGACCAATAATTTACAGCAAACTGGGTACTGGCAGATAGCTGGACAGTACCTAAGATGGCAACAAATAGTTAGAGGGGGAGGGTTAGAAAGCTGTTTGGGGGGGGGATAAGGGAGTTGCAGGGTAATGGGGATCCTAAAAACTGCAGAAAATATAATATATATATATTAAAAAAAACTAAAAAAAATGTTTTTTTATACTGCCAGATTTTCTGCTAGTACTTAAGATGGGGGTGACCATTGAGGGGGTGGGGGATATAAGAGAGTTGTTTTGAGAGGTATCAGGGGAGGGATCAGGGGTTGGGATAGTCAGGGGGTGGGTTAATCTCTACACTAAAGCTAAAACTAAACCATACAGCTACCTAATTAACCCCTTCAATGCTGAGCATAATACAAGTGTGGTGCGTAGCAGCATTTAGCGGCTTTCTAATTACCAAAAAAGCAATGTCATAACCATATATGTCTGCTAAATCTGATCAAAGGGGATCCAAGAGAAGCAATTACAACCCTTTGTGCGATAATTGCACATGCTGTTTGTAAATAAAATTCAGTAAGTAACTTAAAGTTTGTGAAAAAGTTAACGTTTTTTTTTATTTGGGATCGCATTTGGCGGGTGAAATGGTGGAATGAAATATACTCAAAATGGGCCAATATCAATACTTTGGGTTGTCAAATATATATTGGGTTATCAATAAATTAATTAAATAATATACATACAATTATCTACAATTAAACCTAACACTACACTATCAATAAATTAATTAAATACAATACCTACAAATAAATACAATTAAATAAACTAACTAAAGTACAAACAAATAAAAAGAACTAAGTTACAAAAAAATAAAAAATAATATTTACAAACATTAGATTTTAATTGTAGAAATTCGTAGGTATTTTTATTTAATTAATTTATTGATAGTGTAGTTTTAGGTTTAATTGTAACTTAGGTTAGGATTTATTTTACAGGTAATTTTGTAATTATTTTAAACTAGGTTGCTATTAAATAGTTAGAACTATTTAATAGCTATTGTACCTGGTTAAAATAATTACAAAGTTGCCTGTAAAATTAAATATTAATCCTAAAATACTACAATATAATTATAATTTAAATGTAGCTATATTAGGGTTTATTTTACAGGTAAGTATTTAGCTTTAAATAGAATAATTTATTTAATAAGAGTTAATTTATTTTGTTAGATAAAAATTATATTTAACTTAGGGGGGTGTTAGGGTTAAGGTTAGACTTAGCTTTAATAAATAATAAATTTATTAGAGTAGCGGTGAGGTCTGGTCGGCAGATTCGGGGTTAATGCTTGAAGTTAGGTGTCGGCGATGTTAGGGAGGGCAGATTAGGGGTTAATATTATTTATTATAGGGTTATTGAGGCGGGAGTGAGGTGGATTAGGGGTTAATACATTTATTATAGTAGCGGTGAGGTCCGGTGGGCAGATTAGGGGTTAATAATTGTAGGTAGGTGGAGGCGAAGTTGGGGGGGGCAGATTAGGGGTTAATAAATATCATATAGGGGTCGGCGGTGTTAGGGGCAGCAGATTAGGGGTTCATAGGGATAACGTAGGTGGCGGCGGTGTGCGGTCGGCAGATTAGGGGTTAAAAAATTTTAATAGAGTGGCGGCGATGTGGGGGGACCTTGGTTTAGGGGTACATAGGTAGTTTATGGGTGTTAGTGTACTTTAGAGCACAGTAGTTAAGAGCTTTATAAACGAGGCGTTAGCCCTAAAGCTCTTAACTCTGACTTTTTTCTGCGCTGGAGGTTTTTTCGTTAGATTTCTAACGCTCACTTCAGCCCACGACCTCTAAATACCAGCGTTTAGAAAGATCCCATTGAAAAGATAGTATACGCAAATGCGTAGGGAGATCTGTGGTATGGAAAAGTCGGCGGCTGCAAAGTGAGCGTTAGGACCCTTTCCTGACTGACTCTAATACCTAGGCGGTAGCCCAAAACCAGCGTTAGGAGCCTCTAACGCTGGTTTGACGCTAACACCAAACCTCTAAATCTAGCCAATTCTTTCTACAAACATTAGCACATATAAATTTAGTAAATTTACCTGCAGAAACTAAAAAAATTAAAGATGGTGTACACACTGATCCGTGTCTGGCATAAAGCCTGTACAATGTTTTAAATGTCAAATATGGGATTTCTAAATATCTAACTGTGGAGGTAACCCAGACCTTTCCAGAAAGGTCTGGATACAAAACCTTTTAGAAAGTGAGACATAAAGGCCTCTCATTTATATGCCAAATAATAAATCAGGATGGATCAGGATTAAATCTTTTTCAGAAATAAAGGTAGAATTAAATGCAGACATTTATGCATATCTTAACTTAGGCACTACTTAAATAATCTACTTATACAATTTGGCACATAATAGAATTGGGGTAATATAGACCAGTGGCTAAAACAGGTTAAGAATGTTTTTTTTTTTTCAATTTATCCTTGGTATATATTACTAATCTCATTAAACGGTAATTCAAAGTTGAAATATTTAGCTAATAAATAAAATATAACATTAGGAGAAGCAGAAATTAATGATGTAAAAGTAAAAAAATCGATAAAAGAAGAAAATACTACACTCTCTGCTACTTGGAGAGAGTCTCACCTAAAACTTATTTATAAATCGTATTATACAGCAGAAAGAGGGTATCTACTGGAAGAATAAACAGTTTGATAAATGCTAGAAATGTCAGTGCTTGAATGCAATCTTAGTACATCTATTATGGTCATGCCCATAAATTAATTGTTCTGGAGGAAACTAGAATTTTGATTAAATAAATATTTAAAAAAGAAAGTGCAATTATCTTTAATGCAGATACAATGTTTGGTAGTTAAACTTTAGGAATCGAAAATAATGTGGTAAATGTGGCATATTAGCAGCCAGGAACTTGATCATGATTAAATGGAGAGAAAAAAATGAGCCAAGATTATCCGAATGGATAAACTTTATTAAAAAAACAACTTATTATAGAACAATTTGATACACCTACGAATGATTAAACAGAAAATACAGAGGTTTTTTTCAGAAATGGGTCTTATCAAGCCCAGCCAGAAAGCAAACAAAATCAATTAATATATCCCGGCCAGATTATGAGTTTTGCGTTATGAACGGCTCGCTGCTAATTTGCAAGTTATTGTCACTACCTCACCTTTAATAACGCTGCAATTACAGCTTTGCAAAAACCAGCGTTAGCGGGCAAATTGGCAGCGTTGAGCTCCATACCGCACACAAATACCAGCGCTGCTTTGAGCTTGTTTTACGTCGCTCGTGAACGATTTCCCCATAGACATCAATGGGGAGTGCCGGCTAAAAAAAGCCTAACACTTGCAATAAAGGAGCGTAAAGCTCCGTAACGCAGCCCCATTGATTCCTAAGTGGAAAGAAAAGTTATGTTTACACCTAACACCCTAACATAAACCCTGAGTCTAAACACCCCCTATCTGCCGGTCCCTAACATTGCCGCCACCTACATTACACTTATTAACCCCTAATCTGTCACCCCCGACATCGCCACCACCTACATTACACTTATTAACACCTAATCTGCCGCCCCAATGTCACCGAAACCTACATAAATTTTATTAACCCCTAATCTTCCGCCCCTAACGTCACCGCTGCACTATACTAAAGTGATTAACCCCTAAACTTCTGGCCTCCCACATCACTAACACTAAATATATTAACCCCTAAACCTGACCCTAAGTCTAACCCTAACCCTAACTTTAATATAATTAAAAATAAATATAAATAAAACTTACTATTATTACCTAACTAATTCATATTTAAAACTAAATACTTACCTTAAAAATAAACCCTAAGCTAGCTACAATATAACTAATAGTTACATTGTAGCTATCTTAGGTTTTATTTTTATTTCACAGCTAAATTTATATTTATTTTAACTAGGTAGACTAGTTAGTAAATAGTTTATTAACTATTTACTAACTACCTAGTTAAAATAAAATAAATACAAATTTACCTGTAAAATAAAACCTAACCTGAGTTACACTAACATCTAACATTACACTAAAATGAAATCAATTACATTAATTAAATACAATTAACTAAATTACAAAAAAAACCCACTAAATTACACAAAATAAAAAAGAGATTTTCGTATATTTATAACTAATTACACTTAATCTAATAGCCTTATCAAAATCCCTCCCCCAAAAAAAATAAATAAAAAAAAAACCCTAGCCTAAACTAAACTGCCAATAACCCTTAAAATGGCCTTTTGTGGGGCATTCTTGCAAAGTGTTTTAAGTGCAGATCTGTATTGTAAGGGCCTCAAGGTCTGGGAAACAGAGGGAGGAGATGTTGAAGAATAGTGGTTCCCAGTATGGAAAAAAAGTCTAGAAGATCTATGCCATTAAAGTTCCTGTAAGATAGTATTTTTTGATGGCTGATGAAGATGTTGTGGTTAGAGTAAGAGAGAACTTTACTTGATGTGGGTCCGAGAGGGAATAAGAAAATTAGAAAAATTTGAAATAGCGTAATGTTTAGGGCAGGAAAATTACATGAGAGGAAATGTCAGAGACAGACTTCACAGTGATCCATTTTATTCACATTTTTTATGTTTATTCTAAGTATGTTCTCACTTTTTATTTCCATGAGTTTTTGCTATTGTACATAACAATAAATGAAAACAAAACAGTATGATAATTCTTACAAAGACAGTACTGTAAAGGCACTCATTATAGACTAACATGGTATCCACTAGTGAAGAAAACAGCTTACAAAGGGTTCATTATAATGAAGAAGGTCACCAATACAAAAACAGCAGTAAAGTATTTGCCATATATAATTCTCACCAACAAAAGGAGAGGGAGTAAAAAATAAAATTAAAAAAAGGGGGTGGGGTTAGATGCTCTTAAGTTTCGGCTCATCTGTGGACACAATTTTAATATGAGGGATTTCTAAGGTTCACAGACCAAACAAAAAGTAGTCATCTGCTGTCTGGACCTAAAGACATATTCTTCCATTGATTTTATATAGTTAATACATTCCACCACACCTTGCCATCTAGGGGGATGTACATTCTTCCAATTCTTTACTATCAGTAATTTGACAGAGGTCAAGATATAAACTAACAAATACTGTTATGTATAGGGAGTGCAAAAGCACTATGCCCGGGTGTAACACATCAGGGAGATCTAGACTGGGCATGACCATAAGATATGAAAGGGGTTTCCCAGTTTTCCACAACCTCTCCAACACCTAGGGCAGTGTTAAGGATACATTTTCTGAAATTTAGTTGGAACTAAGTGCCATTTGGTCAGTAGTTTATAATATAGCTCATACATAGTCATGAAATGTATTGCAGACTTGGTCTGAGAAATGGTCATTGTTTAGGTGTATATTCTCATCTCAGCTCCACCTCCCATGCATCCAGGTGTTTTGGGAGGTTTGAGGACCACCTAGTCTCCCATAAGGTCAGAGGTTTTTCCATGAGGATTCTCCATGATCGCATCAGAGACCTCACTCTAAGTAAGTAAAACTGGAGTTTAGGGGGAATCTCTATTTTACTGAGCAGGTCAGCATGGTTTTGCAGTATGTTATCTGAATAGAAATATTTAAGTTGATGTAGATCAGTCTGTCTCCAACTACAAATATGTGTATTTGATAGGCCATGGACCAGGCCAGCAATGGAATGAACTGGAGAAGGAGAGGGATGTTGGGCAAACATGAAACTATGACGTAGTTTAAACCTTTAACAAGTCAGTCAGATGGGAGGGCTGAGAAGTCCCAGCCTGTGTATTTAGCACATTATTGTGATTTTCTACACTCACTGCATTTTTAGTCAAAATGTGGTTTTGCATTTTTTTTCTCTATAGGAATCCCATTTCCTAGGAACTGTTCGTGTTGCCATGTTAGATGTGGTTATATTCCATACAGTTAGCTGGACTACTGTGAAGTGCCAACCTGCCTTCTTAGCACTTATCTGGTGCTATATTCTTGTGAGAAGTATTTTTTGTTTTCACTTACCTTATGCCAAGCTGTACTAGGCTATTTGGTGCCTCTGTGTTTCATTTTATTCTGTAGATTATACATTACCTAGGAGACTAACCATCTCTTGACAAAGAGCTGGCAGAACTAGCAACCGTATAGGAGAATTGGACTTTTTTTTCTAGTTGCTTTGTTTTAGAAGTTCTTCTTATGACTTTCACTTGCTGATCAACAGCTTATATAAAACATCAAGTGAACTTGAGAGTGCCTCCTAGTGGCTATATATATATATATAATTATTTTGGCAGATGATAGTCTCAAGGAAGAGATAAGGGAAGGCTGCTTTTGTGTCTCAAGGAGTAATGTAACAATTGGGAACCAAATGTTGCCTTCAATGTTAAAGAAAGCAAAGCACAAGAGTAGCTGGCTATCAAATAAAGGGCATATTAAATACTTGCAATACTACTTGCAAGGCCTGCGGTCATGTTACTGTGGGCAGAATTTTAAATTATTGACCACCCAGAGAATATACTCACACCTCCAATGTACCTAAAATGTACTAACTGTAGGCCCACGTTCATCATTTATTTGATCACATGTGTGAAATGTGACAAACAATATGTGGGGTGTACCTCTGGAGAAGTCAGAGAGAGAATACAAGCTCATCTCAATGACATTGAACATGGCCACTATGCCACAGGGGCCTCTCGGCACTTCATTGAAGAACATTGTAAGGATGTGAGTGGTTTCTCTTGGATGGTAATTGATCAAATCCCTAAAAAAAACGAGGGGAGGAGATAGACTAAAAGATCTCCTAAAAAAAGAGGTTTTCTGGATTTTCACCCTAGGGACAAGACAACCCTTAGGTCTTAATATAGAGGACTGATTTGATCAACCATTGGTAATCTGAGTTGAGCGTAATTGTTACATCAAATTAATAGCTGGGCAGGAAAATGTGATACCAATAGAACCAGCTGTTTAGTTTAGCTTAATATGTTTAACATATTAATTGAATATATACAATTGGGTTCAGCTCTCCTTACCCATGGGGCTTTTCTATTCTACTCTCTATTCCTATATTCTTACTCCTAAACTAAGGAGATACAAACAGATATGCACAGTTTGATTCTCAATTTTCACTTTTAGTTATTTAGAATGAATATGCTTCTAGTCAGTAGTACTTATACAATAAACTGAGTTAATTACTGCACAAGATGGTGCATATTTAGGAAACTTTTATTGAGCATACTATCATGAGATTTCTGCTGCATATCACTTAAGGGGAGCCCACAACAAAAGTATTCAACAATATATTTCCCTAACTTAGTAGAGCAGAATTAAACGCTCTGGGCAATATGCCATTGCATATAAGAGGGATTTAATTATTTAGCACATAGTAGTCAGGGAACCCTTTAGTGAAGGTGGGTCACCCAGCAATCTTAGCCATTGGCCAGAAGGAGAGGGCCCTAGTAACGAATCACAAGCTAGGATAGCATATAAAAATTAGCATAACATGAAGGGCTTCTACACTGTCTATGAGAAAGGCTCCATAGGAGCTGAAACGCATCAGACTGAGCCAAATACAGCTCTCCTATCAGCCCCACCATCATAGCTATATCTACCCTTTAAATTATTGCTGTTATTATGTTTTTACCTGGATCCTGAATAAAGTGGACATTATCGTTTGAGCTATTGGTCCGAACTCCTCTTTCCTTTGTATATACTATATCTATATATATATATATATATATATATATATATATATATATATATATACAGACACAAATAGCCTGTGTTTTCAAGTGAATTAGAAATGATAATGTGTTTAGCATAGTATAGGGGTATCCAAAGATCCAAAGCAGATCCTCAAGGTCAACATAGGCTGGTAAAGAGGCCTGTTCCAGCTCTCTCCATCTTGTGGGAGGTAAGTTGGTGCTCCAAGCTGAGCCATGAGATATCATTGCTGCCTCATGGTATAGTCTTACATTCTGGAGACCAATACCTCCTCTTTCAAGGGGGTTCGGAAGAATTTGTGCAGAAACTCAGGATTTCTTGCTATTTCAAATATGAAATAATGCCTGGAATTTGTGGAGGAGGGATGTTGGGACAGCAATTGACAAGTATCTAAAAAGATATGTTAAAAAGGGCAGAATCATCATCTTGATCGCCAGCACTCTCCACAGCCAGGAGATCTCATCATATCTTTTGGATTGAAGCATCAAACCTATATCTTTAAGTAGGGGGTTATAGTTATCGCTGATGACTGCGGATTTGTCATCAGAGAGATATACTCCTAAATTTCGTATGCCCCTAGTGGACCATATAAATAATAAATAGAAAGATCTTTGGAGGTTTTGTAGATCTCCGGGTGTTATACCTATTGGGTATGCTTCAGTTTTACTAACGTTAACCTTATAATAAGATATTGTCCCAAAGAATTCCAAGAGAGACATTGAGGATTGCAGGGAGGTCAATGGGTCTGTGAGGAAGACCGTTAGGAAATCAGCGAAGAGTGCCAGTTTCTGTTCAGTATCATGGAATATAAGGCCTTGTATAGCCTTAGATTGTCTAATCGCTTCTGCTAAGGGTTCGATTGCTAAGGATAACAGAAAAGGGGAAAGGGGGCATCCCTGCCATGTGCCATTTTTAATAAATAATTACTACAGCTGATGGGGCAACATAGAGGGCACTGATAGCTGTACAAAACAATTCAGGTATTCCAAAGGCCATCAGGGTTCTGAATATATAGTCCCATTTAACCCTATAGAATTATTTTTCCATGTCTGGGGAGAGGTTGAGGAGGTCCATACCATTCATGTTTAACAGTCCGTGGGTATTATCCATATACTGTCAACCTAAAATAAAGCCCACGTGGTATGTATGATAGATAGATGTATGATAGATGTTAAAAGTTTACCTAATCTAGTTGCCAGAATCTTTGCATGAATCTTTACGTCAGTATTTATGAGGGAGATAAGTCTGTAGCTTTCGCACAAATATGGGTCATTTCCATCCTTAGGGATAGTAAGTATACTGGCCTGTCAAAATTCCCTTGAAAAATTGCCTCTCTCAGCTGCTGTATTGTACAATGTAAGAAATAACAGGGACAATTATGTTATAAACATTTTGCATAACCAGGGCCTGTTTGGCTTGCCAGGAAGCTGGGATATTTCCCAGTGTGGCAGACCAGCTAGGGCTGGCATTAGGGGCTGAAACATCCACAGATAGCCTGGGGGAAATGATCTTTAAATCATAAGGTTTTTGTGTAGCTTGCCTAGCAAACCCCCAATAATTGTAATCTGCAATTTTCAGTCTAGCAAACACTGGAGGAATATTCAAATTAAAGATCGGGAGAGTTGCTAGGCAACCTATACAAAGAAAAAACATAGGCATTGTGCACTGGCTCCAATAGGGGCGATGGAATGGCTCCACCTGCATATTTTTGTGCTCTTATGCCCCTGCAATCGTGCTGCTCTGTGTGAAGTCTGGTCTGTTGCCGTAATAACAGGCAATAGCAGAGTTAGCTCACAGTGAGAAAGGCTTGCTGAGTTGCAGGAAGAAGACAAACACTAACAGTTACCTGTTGATTGGCTGTGACTGTGCACTTGTTTCCTGCACAAGACACACGTGCTGGTTAAGTGAGAGGGAGCATTTTGTTAGGTTGCAGATCGTATCAACAGAAAGGAGTACAGAAGTCTGTAGAGACACAAGCACTTCAACTTTCCCTGTCCAGTTCCCAACCATACCCCATTAAATCACCCCCTGTGTGACAAAAAGCAGCAAAGCATAAACAGCACTCTGCTTTTTCTTAAGTTACTGTAGGCACGGTCCTTTCCCTGCTTGATCCCCCATTTAAAAGTTTTTATGTGAAGCCAACAGTGTCTTCAACATTGAAATAAATCCCTTGTCCTGCATCTTATACATTTATTAAGGAAGTAAGACATTTATCCAAAGACCATGAGTCACAAAGAAGAGAGTCAATGCATGAGTATGAGTTATGGGGTCTAGAAAAGTATGTGAAGTCCCTCTCTGATGGGGAGAGGCATCTCTACACATCAAAGAGGTTATGTTGGTACATTAATTTACAAAAGGTTGTTGACAGTGAGGTTAGGCTGCGATCAGTCTGTTTCATCAGCAAACAAGGTTTGCTTGTTTGCTGATGGAACAAAAAAACAGAGTTAATGTTCCAGGCGGGTTGATCAAATGAACAGTGATATTAAAACACTAGAGGACTGGTCAAATAAATGGGATTTGAAATGTAATATTACCAAGAGCAAAACTATGCATATAGGATCTAAAACCCCAAAGGCCAATTACTGTCTCAAAGGTACATTACTGACTGTAACTAAAGAAGAAAGGGACTTTTGAATTATTATTATAAATTATTTAAAACTTGGTACACAATGCAGAAGTGCAACCAATAAGGCCAGTCAAATACTTGGTTGCATTGGGAGATGTATTGTAGTAGCAATAGCAAGGTTCTTACACTTTACAGATCATTAGTTAGGCCAAATCTGGAATACTGTGTACCGTTCAGAGACCAAAATAGGGATACTAAAATGGTACACGGTCTTTTCACATCTATCCTATTTTCACTTTTTTCTTTTTCTCTTCTTTTTTTTCATCTTCTTTCCCCTCCATATATTCTTCAACAAAGCAAAAGTTCATGTACAGGCATTTTCCTTTTCAGTTAAAAATTCCCCTTATACAGTCAGGTAGCTTATTTTTTTATGGAATTGCATATTTTTAAAAAAAAGAAAGATACTATTTTTCAATTTTACATATAGAATAAGATTTTGGAATTATATGAGGAATTAATCTCTGCATTTAATTTTGAGGACAATTGCAGATTTATCTTACAGATAAATGTATACTAGTCATTAGTTGTATTGAATAACATTTGAACAATACCAAAAGCGTTAACTTTTACTCCTATTTCAGGCCTTTAGTAGAGGGTTAACGTCATCCCCGATGAAGTGCTGTAATAGGCATGAAACGCGTAGATTATAGAAAGGGGCAGGTCCGCTGGCATTTTAGCCTTATTTTTTCCACTATGTACTTTTTCTATTTTACTGGACTTAAATAAAAGTTAGGTTTTACATATCTAAAAAATCTCCATACCTGTTGGGAACTCTTGGGTATATTTTTACTTATTTAGAGGGCCAGTAAGAATTTTTTTGAAAAAAACTATTTATTGAATACATAATATATAGTGTGCCTTACAGGTCAACTACCTTTAAAGTAGCAAAACATTATTTAGTCATTGGTTTTACTTGCATAACTACAATTAAATGTGTTCAATGAAGTGCTTGAAGGCCTGCTGACTTGAAATATGGACAAAAAAAATCAGGATTTTTTAATAAAATATTTTGATTGCGATTTTAATGCATTTAACTGTTTAAAATTTCAAGTAGACATTTATTAAAAGCATTTTGGTCAAAATTAGATGCTAATTTAAAGACAAAGATATGTGCAGGCAAAATATACACCAAGTTACACCAAGGGGCCTATTTATCATATGTCTGTCGGACCTGATCCGACACTGCTGAATGCAGAGAGCAATACGCTCTCCGTATTCAGCATTGCACCAGCAGCTCTTGTGAGCTGCTGGTGCAACGCCGCCCCCTGCAGACTCGAGGCCAATCGACCGCCAGCAGAGGGGTGTCAATCAACCTGATCGTACTTGATCGGGTTGATTTCCGGCTATTCCTGTCCGCCTCATCAGAGCAGGCGGACAGGGTTATGGAGCAGCGGTCTTTAGACCGCTGCTCCATAACTTGTGTTTCTGGCGAGTCTGAAAACTCGCCTGAAACACGGGACCACAAGCTCCTTACAGAGCTTGATAAATGGACCCCCAAAAGTCTACTCTCACTCTCTCAAAAATCGTCACTAACAATCTTTCTAAAAAACATTAAATCACAAAATAACCAAAATGATCTGCCTGGTGGCTACCTTACAGATATGTTCTTATCACATTGGCAATTTTTTCCTGTGAGTTACACATACAGCAGGGTATGCAAGGAGGAACATGAATATTGATAGCAGGTAAAGTGCACTGTTAAACACATATATGGCTCCATTGTTTTGCTTGGCCAGTGGCCACACAACTGTTGTTGTTGCATAGTATTTCACATCTTTCATCTTAGATGCAACACCTGCTTTGCATTTTGCATACATTTCATGGGCTACAACTAGTAAAAAAATGTGTGTGAGATGTCAGTTGGTCTCTCTTGTTAAGTTTTTGCATAATTTTTTGGAAGCCTTATTTGCTTGTTTGGGCTCATTTCCAATGAGCTGGTAAAAATGGAGCCGTAAGCTACCGAAGCGGCCGACAGTCAAAAGTAATTTATGGCTCCATTTTAGTACCAGGTTTTCATTGAAATAGTTTGCGGATTGTGCGACAGTCAAAAGTAATTTATGGCTCCATTTTAGTACCAGGTTTTCATTGAAATAGTTTGCGGATTGTGTGCAGTCGCCCTTTCCGTGTTAACGCTTCCACCCGATACCAGATTTCTTGAAAATTAATAGGTTACTATGGTAACCCAACCTTACACTACACTTACAGTCGATCACATACATGGCGCCACATACAAGTGCGGCGCATATATTTTACCCGCCGTTCGCAATATCTACCTCTCAACCCTCACCCCCCCCCGCAATAACTAATAAATGTATTAACCCCTAATCTCCCAACCCCCATATCGCAAAGTATCTATTAAAGTTATCAACCCCTAAACCGCCATCTCCCCACATCGCAACTAACAATAAAATGTATTAACCTCTAAACCGCCATCCCCCCACAATGCAAACTACCTATTTAAACTATTAACCCCTACTCCGCCATCCCCCCACAATGCAATCTACCTATTTAAACTATTAACCCCTACTCCACCACAAAATGCAAAGTATTAATCTAATCACTAAAACTCCTAACCTAACAACCCCTAAGCTAAACCCATTACATAAAAAAGAAAGACTATTAAACTAATAAATTAATTAAACTACCAAAATTAAAAATCCTGATCTAAAATTTAAATAAAAATCCTAACATTACATAAAAAATAAACCCTACAATTTAATTTAAATACAAAAGCTAAGATTACATAAAAAATGATCTAAAATATTAACATCTGAACCTAATCTATTACTCCTATAAAGACAAAAAAGCCACCCCAAAATAAAAACACCCCCTATTCTAATACTAAACTACCAGTAGCCCTTAAAAAGGCCTTTTGTAGGGCATTGCCCTAAAGATATGAGCTCTTTTACCTAAAATAATTACAAAGTACCCCCTAACAGTAAAACCCCCCACCCAACCAACCCCCCAAAATAAAAACAATAAGTCTAAAAAAACCTAAGCTACCCATTGCCCCTAAAGAGGCATTTGCATGGGCATAACCCTTAAAAGGGCAATCAGGTATTTTGCTGGCCATTAAACAAAACCCTAATCTAAAAAAAAACCACCCCAAAAAATAAAATAAAAATCCCAACACTAACCCCAAAAAATGTACTCACCCTTCCTGAAGTCCGGACATCCATCTGTATCCAGGCGGCAACAAGTCTTCATCCCGGCAGCGCCATCTTCATCCAGCATGGGGACAACATCTATCTTCTTCCCGGAGGTGAAGAGTCGTCTTCCGATGCACGGAGATGTCTTCCGATGCCTGGAGCAGTCTTTGGCGGTGGTGCGGTCATCCGATGTGGAGCCTTTTCTTCTTGCGATCGCCTGCCGCACACTGAAGCTTGAATGCAAGGTACCCATTTTATATTGGGGTACCTTGCATTCCTATTGACTGAAAATTTCAATTTAGCCAAAAGGATGAGAGCTGTTTAAATCCTATTGGCTGATTTAAACATTCAATAGGATTTAAGCAGCTCTCATCCTATTGGCTGATATAAAACATTTCAGCTAATAGGAATGCAAGGTACCCCAAAATAAAACCAGTAACTTGCATTCAAGCTTTAGTGTGTGGCGGATGATCGCATGAAGAGGAGGCTCCATGTCTGATGACCACGCCACCGCTGAAGACCACTCTGTGCATCAGATGACCGCTCCAGGCATCGGAAGACCCCTCCGCACATCCGGGAAGAAGATAGATACCACCCAGCGCTGGATGAAAATGTTGCCGCCTGGATTAAGACTTGTCGCCTTCTGGATAAAGATGGATGTCCCGACTTCAGGAACGGTGAGTACATTTTTTGGGGTTAGTGTTAGGTTTTTATTTTATTTTCTGGGGTGTTTTTTTTTAGATTAGGGATTTTTTTTAATGGCCAGCAAAATAACTGATTGTCCTTGTTTGGGTGGGGGGTTTTACTGTTAGGGGGTACTTTGTAAAAATGTTTTGGTAAAAGAGCTGATTGCTTTAGGGCAATGCCCTACAAAAGGCCCTTTTAAGGGCTATTGTTAGTTTAGTATTAGATTAGGAGCTGTTTTTTCTTTGTGGTGTCTTTTTTGTTTTTATAGGGGTATTAGATTATGTTTAAATTTTATTATTTTGGATAATTTTGTTTATTTTTTTATGTAATATTTTTTGTGATTTTAGCTTTTGTATTTAAATTAAATTGTAGGTTTTATTTTTTATGTAATGTTAGGATTTTTAATTTTGGTAGGTTAATTAATGTATTAGTTTAATAGTCTTTTTTTTATTTCATGTAATGGGGGTTTGCTTAGTAGGTGTAAGGTTAGGAAGTTTAGTGATTAGATTAATATTTTGCGTTGTGGGGGGATGGCAGATTAGGGGTTAATAGCTTAAATAGGTAGATTGCGTTGTGGGGGATGGCGGAGTAGGGGTTAATAGTTTAAAAGGTAGATTGAGGGGGGTGTGTCCAGGCGCGGCCATGACTGGTCGCAGATATAGTGAGCTCCAGATATTATCTGACTAATTAATCACTTACATGGAAACCAACTAAAAATCCAAGACTCTATTACATAAGAATGACACTGTGAATCATTGCTGTATCGTTGCATACTATTTATATGGTTACCACTTCGCTTGGGGTGCTGTACTGGACTGCTTGGTGAGGCTGCGGCCTATTAACTTCACTTATAACCCCCCCCCCCCCCCCGCCGCTTGCCGGGTAATGCAGGCCTATCTAACTGCCGACAACATCAACTAAAAAATGGACGAGGTACAGAGCATAGCAATTCGAGTCCTGTTACTCGATATTGCGCAAAGAATGGATAACAACTTCTCTCAGTTGACGTCCCTAATCAGAACTCACACCTCAATTCACGGGAGGATGGAGAGTGACATGGCTGCACAGCACAACATCTTACAGCCTACAGCAGCTGACAAGGAGACCACTCGGGGACACAAGACGCTGCCTGAGGATTTCCGGGCAGACCTGCAGAGCACCATTATATGTAACCGGAGTTACGTGAACCCAAACATCTTTCCGACGCCATTACTACTCAGGCCCGAAGACGCACTTGAAGTGAGCCCACTGCTAGATCGGGTGAGTGCGGCCGATCAACCTGGGTTTTTTCTATAAATTTGCCCTATGAGTATCCGGAAGTGCAATTAACTGTGGCGCTGAAACTCCATCTATGGGGGTCTGGAGGCAATTTCATGGAGGCCAATTCCCCTCAGTACCTAAGCTGTCAATCTCTTTTTGGTGGATTTGCTGACATCAGATGTAGGATTGGGTGATGTGAATCCTATTTTCCCTTTGACTGTAATGGGATATACTCCTATAATGCAGGGACTGCTCATGTTTAGATGATGACCTAACAGTCTGAAACACTTATACAGTTGTATTACGTTATCTAATTTAAGTGCTCAAGACTTTGTTTATCTGGCCTTATCTTTATGTTCTACTGTTCGCTTATGCAGGTTCATGGGGTATAGCCAATACAAGTAACATCGCTGTCCTACTTCTTTACATACCTCAGCTGTAGCTATCAACAATGTGGTTTTATGTTGGGTGGGACATGGGGGAGTATAATAAGAGGCAATTGTATATTAATGCTGATATAATTATTTGGCTCATTATAGTTGTGTACACTATATTTGGTATGTAAGTCTCAGACTCCCAAATATGCCTAACATACTGTTTGAGTTAATTTTTACATTTTCCCTGTGGAGAGTACGTAACCATCACATACCCAGATAGGGTTAATGTGTTTAACTTTATTGTTATTTTCTTACGGCTAGATTTAGAGTTCTGCGTCCAAAGGGGTGCGTTAGCTACGCGTGCTTTTTTTTCCCCGCACCTTTTAAATACCGCTGGTATTTAGAATTCACAGAAGGGCTGCATTAGGCTCCAAAAAAGGAGCGTAAAGCATAATTTACCGCCACTGCAACTCTCGATACCAGCGGTGCTTACGGACGCGGCCAGCTTAAAAAACGTGATTGTGCACGATTCCCCCATAGGAAACAATGGGGCAGTTTGAGCTGAAAAGAAAACCTAACACCTGCAAAAAAGCAGCTTTCAGCTCCTAACACAGCCTCATTGTTTCCTATGGGGAAACACTTCCTAAGTCTGCACCTAACACTCTAACATGTACCCCGAGTCTAAACACCCCTAACCTTACACTTATTAACCATTAATCTGCCGCCCCCGCTATCTCTGACCCCTGCATATTATTATTAACCCCTAATCTGCCGCTCCGTACACCGCCGCAACCTACATTATCCCTATGTACCCCTAATCTGCTGCCCCTAACATCGCCGACCCCTATATTATATTTATTAACCCCTAATCTGCCGCCCCCAACGTCGCCGCCACCTACCTACAATTATTAACCCCTAATCTGCCGATCGGACCTCGCCGCTACTATAATAAATGTATTAACCCCTAAAGCTAAGTCTAACCCTAACACTAACACCCCCCTAAGTTAAATATAATTTTATTCTAACTAAATAAATTAACTCTTATTAAATAAATTATTCCTATTTAAAGCTAAATACTTACCTGTAAAATAAGCCCTAATATAGCTACAAAATAAATTATAATTATATTGTAGCTATTTTAGGATTAATATTTATTTTATAGGCAACTTTGTAATTATTTTAACCAGGTACAATAGCTATTAAATAGTTAATAACTATTTAATAGCAACTTAGTTAAATAATTACAAAATTACCTGTAAAATAAATCCTAACCTAAGTTACAATTAAACCTAACACTACACGAGCAATAAATTAATTAAATAAAATACCTAAAATTATCTACAATTAAACCTAACACTACACTATCAATAAATAAATTAAATAAAATACCTACAAATAAATACAATTAAATAAACTAACTAAAGTACAAAAAATAAAAAAGAACTAAGTTACAAAAAAAAAAAATATTTACAAACATTAGAAAAATATTACAACAATTTTAAACTAATTACACCTCTAAGCCCCCTAATAAAATAACAAAGCCCCCCAAAATAAAAAAATGCCCTACCCTATTCTAAAATTAAAATAGAAATGGATGACGTCCCTTAAAGGAACCTTCATTCGTCGTCTAGTCGTCGGAAGAAAAGGATGGATCCGCTCTGGAGGTCTTCAAGATGGAGCTGGTCGTCATCGGATGGAAGAACATAGAAGATGCGGCTTGGATGAAGATGTTTGCCGGTCCGAATGTCCTCTTCTGCCCGCTTGGATCAAGACTTCAGCCGGAGGATGGTTGTCTTCAGCCCCCCGCTTAGGCTTGGATCAAGACATCGGAGCCAGGACGGATCGGTGTGATACCCGGTGTGGTGAAGATAAGGTAGGAAGATCTTCAGGGGCTTAGTGTTAGGTTTATTTAAGGGGGGTTTGGGTTAGATTAGGGGTATGTGGGTGGTGGGTTGTAATGTTGGGGGGGGGGAATTGTATGTTTTTTTTCTCCAGGCAAAAGAGCTGAATTCTTTGGGGCATGCCCCGCAAATGGCCCTTTTAAGGGCTGCTAAGGTAAAAGAGCTTTTCTATTTTAATTTTAGAATAGGGTAGGGCATTTTTTTATTTTGGGGGGCTTTGTTATTTTATTAGGGGGCTTAGAGTAGTTGTAATTAGTTTAAAATTGTTGTAATATTTTTCTAATGTTTGTAAATATTTTTTATTTTTTGTAACTTAGTTCTTTTTTATTTTTTGTACTTTAGTTAGTTTATTTAATTGTATTTATTTGTAGGTTTTTTATTTAATGTATTTATTGATAGATAGTGTAGTGTTAGGTTTAATTGTAGATAATTGTAGGTATTTTATTTAATTTATTTATTGCTAGTGTAGTGATAGGTTTAATTGTAACTTAGGTTAGGATTTATTTTACAGGTAATTTTGTAATTATTTTAACTAGGTAGCTATTAAATAGTTATTAACTATTTAATAGCTATTGTACCTGGTTAAAATAAATACAAAGTTGCCTGTAAAATAAATATTAATCCTAAAATAGCTACAATATAATTATAATTTATATTGTAGATATATTAGGGTTTATTTTACAGGTAAGTATTTAGCTTTAAATAGGAATAATTTATTTAATAAGAGTTAATTTATTTAGTTAGATTTAAATTATATTTAATTTAGGGGGGTGTTAGTGTTAGGGTTAGACTTAGCTTTAGGGGTTAATACATTTATTAGAGTAGCGGTGTGGCCCGGTCGGCAGATTAGGGGTTAATAAGTGTAGGTAGGTGTCGGCGACGTTGAGGGGGGCAGATTAGGGCTTAATAAATATAATATAGGGGTCGGCGGTGTTAGGGCAGCAGATTAGGGGTACATAAGTATAACGTAGGTGGCGGCTGTGTGCGGTCGGCAGATTAGGGGTTAATAATTGTAGGTAGGTGGAGGC
Source organism: Bombina bombina (assembly GCF_027579735.1). Lineage (NCBI taxonomy): Eukaryota > Metazoa > Chordata > Amphibia > Anura > Bombinatoridae > Bombina > Bombina bombina. The sequence continues at coordinate 743,646,986 of NC_069503.1, read as the reverse complement.
GACATTGGGGGTGACAGATTAGGGGTTAATAAATATAATATAGGGGTCGGCTGTGTTAGGGGCAGCAGATTAGGGGTACATAGGTATAATGTAGGTTGCGGCGGTGTACGTAGCGGCAGATTAGGGGTTAAAAAAAATATGCAGGTGTCAGCGATTGCGGGGGCGGCAGATTAGGGGTTAATAAATATTATGTAGGTGTCGGCGGTATTAGGGGCAGCAGATTAGGGGTACATAGGGATAACGTAGGTGGCGGCGGGGTGCGGTCGGCAGATTAGGGGTTAAAAAAAAAAATTTAATAGAGTGGCGGCGATGTGGGGGGCCTCGGTTTAGGGGTACATAGGTAGTTTATTGGTGTTAGTGTACTTTAGAGCACAGTAGTTAAGAGCTTTATGAACCGGCATTAGCCCAGAAAGCTCTTAACTCCTGTTTTTTTTCTGCGGCTGGAGTTTTGTCGTTAGATTTCTAACGCTCACTTCAGCCACGACTCTAAATACCGGTGTTAGAAAAATCCCATTGAAAAGATAGGATACGCAATTGACGTAAGGGGATCTGCAGTATGGAAAAGTCGCGGCTGCAAAGTGAGCGTTAGACCCTTTCCTGACTGACTCTAAATACCAGTGGTAGCCCAAAACCAGCGTTAGGAGCCTCTAACGCTGGTTTTGACGGCTAACGCCAAACTCTAAATCTAGCCGTTAATCTTTTATTTGTTTATTCTCGCTCATGCTTCTTTTATAGTTCTTAACTCATCGCTTGTATGAGTGTAGTTCCTTGCAAAGATATATACGCCCCAACCCTTCATGGCCTCATAGATAGTTAAAACTTAGAGCAATTTAACTGATTTAGATAGAAGAATTTTATACCATGCCCTGAGGGATATGGGATAATTTTTTCTTCACATCCTCTGTAATGTACCTGTGTAGATTATGGCAGTTTGCAGTGGGTGAATTCTATTTCTCTATGATCTTAATATTAGTAAGCTACTAAGAATTTAGAAAACAGAGGTTTCATATGATCATATTTAAACATACATTCCGCTTTTTATTTTGTTTCCTTCTCTGTAATGTTTTTCATGAAAATGTAATTATGCATGTTATAGCATTTGTCATGTATTAGCCTTTTTCTTCTGTGAAAAAACTAAAAAAAAAAAAAAAAAAAAAGGCCCAGGAACATTATGTTTATGAGACTCCCCTACAGATGTAACAGCAGAGTTGGAGTGGGATAGTTAAGTTATATGTGTGCTGTGTGATGTAATAATTTAAAGTACCCACGGCTCTGAAACATTTTGCATGCCCTTCTGAGGACACTTTAAAGAGGACATTATTATTTTATGATGACGGCTGACAGCCTGAGATACACTCACATTATTGTCCTATACTAACTTGCGTATATGTTCTATGCTCTTAGAGGGGATTTACTATGATCTAGTTTTTAGGGTTCATTTGATGCTTATATGCACAAAATCATTATCTTTCTATTGCCCAGGATCTGTTAGCATCTACTAATCTTATTAGGGTGTTAGTTCATAAAATTGTTTTTCAAAGTTTTTTTTTTTTACTGCCTCAATGTCACAGCTATTGGCTTTAAATGTGTCACAACGCCTAAATAGAGTATTAATGAGCCCTATGCCACTGTACCGATTATAATAAACCCCTTATACACTGCTATACCACGGTTCACTAGCGTAATTCTGATCATTATAATATTTATAAGCAAGCCTATAACACCATTAGGAACCCTACTTCAGCTTCCTATATATTAAAGGGTAGTTAGTTATATATATATATATACATACCTGTCTCTACGGTGACCTAGATTATGATGTTTGGGTTATTTAGGTACCCCTATAAGTTAGTACTCTAAGATCCATTACCCCACCCTGTGATACAGTCTAGATCAACATGATTACAGTGTTAGTATATCCACGTTTAAGTTACTCTCTTCCATACATGGTTTATATTGTCTCAGGAATGTACACTTCTAGATACCAAGCCTCACTAACACTCATTTCTAGGCAAATGTTCATAATACCTCCATCTTACTATGTTATAGCAATCTCTTAAGTAACATAGGATTACTACTTTTTACCTTTTTATGTATGCGCCCACAACTGCAATTCTTATATTTTCCTCACCTAATTCCAGGCATATTTTATTACTACTAAAGGTTCTAAGCCATATTTTTCATGATCCCAATCCTGTCTCCCAGTATCATATCCTTATGTTAAGCTCATCCTAGAAGTTTCAGTATTAAACTATCACCATCCCATCCTCACTCCTACATGTTATATATATTTTTTTTATTCCATTTTTCAGCGAGTCTTTTACAAACTCCTCGGATTTAAGACCCCCATACATTATGTAGACTCCTATATTGCCTATCAGACTGAGGCCTTAATTTAAGACCATAAGCTCTACTAACATGTGGGTCTTAGCTCCTACATATACTTTACATATATGTTTTTTTTTAGGTACCCACAGTCTCTGTCTGGCAACCATGATTGCTGCCTACTACTCGTTCGACTCCCATAATCCACCCTCCTGTAGGAAGTTTATCTCTTTACGATGGAATGATACTTAAAAGATAAAGCACTATAAAGCCTAAGTTGTCTATATAACCCGACATAGCAATGCTCATCGCCTCCTCTGGAAGATTTTTATTTTAGTATTACTAAGACACGCCCCCCCCTTCCCGTTCTATTATACAAGTGGCTCTGGCCCACTGCACCCCTCCCTCTAATATCTTACACAACAATAATCCTAAGTAACTACCATTTGGCATAGCATTTACAGTATATTTGGCCCAAGAGTGACCAAAGTAGTAGTTACTTCGCATCTCTAGATTAAGAGAAAAATTAGGTTCTATCTCTGTTTGTCTAGTTTTTGCGTTATTTGTATTTCTATTTCAGATATTATAGATGTTATAAAGAATGTTCCATTCTCTGTTTAGTTATATTGTTATTAGCAAAAGACTGCAAGCATTAATAACCTTATCTGAGAAGTCAATGTATATATCTTTCTTTTCTTATATGTCTGACAAACTCTGTTTTCTCCTCAATGTTGTATCACATAACAACCTCAATAAAAAATTGTTTATAAAAAAAAAAAAAAAAAAAGGTAGATTGAGTTGTGGGGAGATGGCGGATAAGGGGTTTACTAATTTAAATAGGTAGATTGCGTTGTGGGGGGTGGCAGAGTAGGGGTTAATAGCTTGAATAGGTAGATTGCATTGTAGGGTGATGACGGAGTAGGGGTTAATAGTTTAAATAGGTAGATTGTGTTGTGGTAGATGGCTGATTAGGGGTTAATAGTTTTAGTAGGTACTTTGCATTGTAGGGGGTGGTGGTTTAGATGTTAATAACTTTTATTGTTAGTTGTGATGTGGGGGGGGTGGCCGATAGAGGGGTTTTGACGAGTCGGGTTTATTGTTGGGAGGCAGGTTAGATTTCAATAGAAAATAGGTCTCAAATAGCTCCTTTTCCCTATTTTACACCTAGTTGAGCTGGGTATAATGATTCTCAATGTATTGGCAGCCTCCGACAGTGTATTAACGGTTTGCGTGGTCATTGGAAACCTGATATTATTTATAGATTAGCGGCTTCTGATACTTTGCATGGAAAATGAAAATGTTTTCAGGAGCCGGAGTCCGGTTGCTGAAATTGAGGTATAACGGCCGTTGGAAGCAGTGGGTGAAAGACATTGCTTCCGACAGCATATTTATCAGTTTGCGAGTGCACGCAGTCCTAATTACGGCTCAATGGAAATGAGCCCTTTGCAGGCACCATAACTTTGCATAAATAATATGCAATAGCGCTGGTTATTTCTCAATGTCTTTTTGGGCTCTTCTCTTATGTTGATGTGCTTTCAAGTTTAATGTTTCTTCAACTGGCTCTTCAGACTGTTTTTGGAGTATGTTTTTGTTTATGTTGAGGGGCTTGGAGTGTTGTTTGTTTGTTATGTTACTCCGTTTTGTCGCAATAAGCATTTGACAGCTCTTGCAGATTATTTGGGACTGTGCCACATCTCTCCTGTAGCCAAAATATTCCCAAAAAACTAATGTCGACCAATTCGTTGTTACCAAATCTTTATCATTATTATGTGACTGTTCTTTTGAAATCAATTGTATTTAATTTTCTTACATTAAACCATACACACAGTATTAAGGTGAGCCAAAATGATGCTTAGTGACTGCTGTCTGATGGTTATTGGCTAAGAAAAACCCAGGCTTGATGCTGCAGTTGAATATAAAGAAGAGATAATGCACACAACATTTTACTTTTAAATATTAATACGTACACAAACCCACGCACGTTAAAAGTTGACTTCTATCAATGCAGACATCCCAACTCTTCCTGAAGTTCAGGGAGTCTCCCTTATTGAAATAGTGACTCCCTGATGCCAGCAAATGGAGTGCAATCTCCCTGAAACTCCAAGTACCATGATCCAATGTGGCCCAAATCCGGAAAAGTATTTCTTTAAGGAATGCCTTTAGTTACTTGGATGTTATAAAACCCTCAAAGCATGCCCCACTGATATTAATAAAATAAAACCACAAATATTACCTTATTTACTGCACGTAATTAAACTTCGTATTCTAAAATATTTAAGCATTCAACAAGGGTACGGTCACTGTAATTTATTTTTTTTAATGTGACTTTAGTGGGAAGCTACTTTAATGATAAGTTTTTATCTTATTTAGGGTTTAAAGGTGCCCAATATGTAATTGGGAGGGGGGGTGGCGGCGCATTAGCGGGGGAGAAGCCACCTCCCTGAAATCGGCTTTTGCAGGTTGGGATGTCTGTCAATGTTTGTGTGCAAGTGAAAGTGCTAAATAACATGCCACTTGTAATCTGGCCCTTGGTTGTTTGCTTTAGTGGGTTGGCCATGTGTGGTACTTTACAGATGCAGATTTTACCTTGTGGTATCTCCTTGTTGCTTTGGGCTGCCTTTGAGATCTCCCACATTTAGATTTGAGCTTGAGCTGCAGCAGCTTGTTCCCTTTGCAGTTTGCACTGCAGGCTGAGTAGGCCAGAGACACTGATGTGACGCTTCCTGGTCTGCTTCCCTGGAGGAATGGTCAGTGCTGCTGCTGGGCTGCACTGGTGCATTTGTGGCTGATTTTTTTGTTTTGCTTTGTTTTGATAAAAAAAAAATGCAGCCTGATGCAGTCAGATATTGCATAGCTTCATATTGCGATTATTCGCATCATACGATTAATCACACAACCCTATTGCGTGTTCTAATTTTCAGATGCAATTACATAAAGAGAACAGTATTTTATACACCAGGGTTCTACAGCCTAATTTCATAGGAAACAATATGAGTCTTCAGTGCTTTTAATGTGACAAAATTTCGTAGCTTACACTGCAACTCTAATTTGAAACTGGATAATTCCTTTTGATTTGTGTTTGTTTCTGGGTCTGTATGTATATGTAAACTTGTGTTGTGTCACTTATCTTGCAATAAAAAAAAAAACTAATCTGAAGTATATATAGAAAGATTTGTATACAACTGCCAATCAACAGTCATGCATTTTTTAATAATTTTTTTATATATATAAACCTGGAACTACAATTTATCAAGTTTATTCAAATATCAGAAATATTTATATATATATATATATATATATATATACTTACTGTTCTATCATTGAAAATAACCCCAAGATTGGCCATGACATATGACATAATAATTTTTTTTTTTAATAGCAATAATTAATATTTTTAAGATGTGTATGTGTGTGTGAATATCAAAAATACAGTATATCTATATATCTATATATATCTATATATATATATATATATATATATATACACACACACACACACACACATATATATACAGTATATATATATATATATATATATATATATATATATACATATATGTGTGTGTGTGCATATATATATGCACCCATCAACAGAGCAGCCATTGGTGAGACCCCTGTAAACATTTATCATTACCTGTTAAAATTAAAGAAGCGAGAAATAGACCTGACACTACACGGTAGCTATTTATCCGAATACCATAGATTAAGCCACATACCCAGAGGCTTTAGAGTAAGGAATGTCCCAACCATTGGAAGGGACAATCCAGACTTTAGGAGAAAATGGTGCCATATATTGAACAAATGTTCTTTAGATTTGATCTTACTTGTAGTGGAAGAGGTCACAAACATCCTGAACAAGGTTAGGATAGAGATAGTGGCATTTGAGCAAATACACAATGAGACACTGACAAGAGACCAACAGGAAAATTGGCTCACTAAACTCCAACAACAAATTGACAAATATAAATCAGAACTTATAGTTTTCAAAAAAAAAAAATTAGATTCACTCAATGCAGATTACACTTAGGGAAGAGTCTATAAATGGCTTAGCACTACAACGCAGGACAGGACTAGGAGACTGTATACAGGGAGTGCAGAATTATTAGGCAAGTTGTATTTTTGAGGATTAATTTTATTATTGAACAACAACCATGTTCTCAATGAACCCAAAAAGCTCATTAATATCAAAGCTGAATAGTTTTGGAAGTAGTTTTTAGTTTGTTTTTAGTTATAGCTATTTTAGGGGGATATCTGTGTGTGCAGGTGACTATTACTGTGCATAATTATTAGGCAACTTAACAAAAAACAAATATATACCCATTTCAATTATTTATTTTTACCAGTGAAACCAATATAACATCTCAACATTCACAAATATACATTTCTGACATTCAAAAACAAAACAAAAACAAATCAGTGACCAATATAGCCACCTTTCTTTGCAAGGACACTCAAAAGCCTGCCATCCATGGATTCTGTCAGTGTTTTGATCTGTTCACCATCAACTTTGCGTGCAGCAGCAACCACAGCCTCCCAGACACTGTTCAGAGAGGTGTACTGTTTTCCCTCCTTGTAAATCTCACATTTGATGATGGACCACAGGTTCTCAATGGGGTTCAGATCAGGTGAACAAGGAGGCCATGTCATTAGATTTTCTTCTTTTATACCCTTTCTTGCCAGCCATGCTGTGGAGTACTTGGACGCGTGTGATGGAGCATTGTCCTGCATGAAAATCATGTTTTTCTTGAAGTATGCAGACTTCTTCCTGTACCACTGCTTGAAGAAGGTGTCTTCCAGAAACTGGCAGTAGGACTGGGAGTTGAGCTTGACTCCATCCTCAACCCGAAAAGGCCCCACAAGCTCATCTTTGATGATACCAGCCCAAACCAGTACTCCACCTCCACCTTGCTGGCGTCTGAGTCGGACTGAAGCTCTCTGCCCTTTACCAATCCAGCCACGGGCCCATCCATCTGGCCCATCAAGACTCACTCTCATTTCATCAGTCCATAAAACCTTAGAAAAATCAGTCTTGAGATATTTCTTGGCCCAGTCTTGACGTTTCAGCTTGTGTGTCTTGTTCAGTGGTGGTCGTCTTTCAGCCTTTCTTACCTTGGCCATGTCTCTGAGTATTGCACGCCTTGTGCTTTTGGGCACTCCAGTGATGTTGCAGCTCTGAAATATGGCCAAACTGGTGGCAAATGGCATCTTGGCAGCTGCACACTTGACTTTTCTCAGTTCATGGGCAGTTATTTTGCACCTTGGTTTTTCCACACGCTTCTTGCGACCCTGTTGACTATTTTGAATGAAACGCTTGATTGTTCGATGATCACGCTTCAGAAGCTTTGCAATTTTAATAGTGCTGCATCCTTCTGCAAGATATCTCACTATTTTTGACTTTTCTGAGCCTGTCAAGTCCTTCTTTTGACCCATTTTGCCAAAGGAAAGGAAGTTGCCTAATAATTATGCACACCTGATATAGGGTGTTGATGTCATTAGACCACACCCCTTCTCATTACAGAGATGCACATCACCTAATATGCTTAATTGGTAGTAGGCTTTCGAGCCTATACAGCTTGGAGTAAGACAACATGCATAAAGAGGATGATGTGGTCAAAATACTCATTTGCCTAATAATTCTGCACTCCCTGTAGATCTAGGAGAGTCCAATTCACTACTATAGACACTAGTGGAGCAGAGTCATCTGAGCCTGACACTAGCATAGTGCGCACCACCCAAATGTCACCCAATGAATACAGCACACAATCTCCACACCATGCCCCATACACACACAGGGGACAATCAACCCGGATCATTTTTTAGGGGTTACTACGAGGTCAAGGAGAGGAGGGGGAGGCCACATAGACCGCACATCAGGCGGGCAGGGAGGCAGGTACAGAGCCACACGCCGCAACAGGCAGAGGACATAATAGTTAACCTCAGTAAGCATATCCTCACAATGGCAGAACGTACAATCCTTAATAAAGGTTTATCTTTTGTACCAAGCCATAACATTGCAGAGATAGACCTTAAACTGGATTTGTACAAATTAAACCGCACCCTGAAAATTAAGGAACATTTCCAACACGCCCCACAGACACTTGAATACACAAGTCCGGTACAAAAGTGCAAGAAACCTAGCACGTTTGAACCTCAAAACAGCAGTGCTAGCACTAAAACTATATGAGGCTAATAGCGCAGGACATGGAACATTAAAGAACAAACAAGGTATGGAGACACAACCTTATACAGACAGAGAGGACAGCTATTAAGTCTTTACAGGATGATCATACCCTCATCATCTGCCCGGCTGATAAGGGTGGGGCCATAGTTCTTATGAACTATGATGATTACAGAGAGGACATCCGAACACAGCTAGCTGACAATAACACCTATTAAATGCTACACAATGACCCCACAGTTAAATTCAAAAAATAACCAGATGAGATCTTGAAACTAGGTTTCGAACAAGGATTCCTTACTGAACAACTATATGAGTATTGCAGTACCACACACCCTAGGATTCCTATCCTATACATGACCCCCAAAATACACAAAACATTGGATCGCCCACCTGGGACCAGATAGTGTCAGCAATACAGTCACTCACACAGCCTGTGGCACAGGTCATTGACATCCTCCTACAACCTATTGTGAAAAATGTGAGATCCTATATATCTGACACTAATGATTTGATCAGAAAGATGGGGGATGTGGTTGTGGAGACTCGTGACATCCTGGTTACTCTGGATGTCAACAGTCTCTACACCATTATCCCTCACAACACTGGTCTTACAGCTACCAAAAGACACCTCATTAAAAGTGAGCAATTTGAGGGACCACCCATTGACTTTCTCATGACACTTATGGAGTTCTGTCTTACCAGTAATTATTTTCGTTTTGAGAAATTGTTTTACTTACAATTGACAGGCACGGCGATGGGGTCTAACATGGCCCCATCGTATGCCAATATCTATTTGTCCCAATTCGAGAATCAATTTCTGTGAAACACAGACACATCCTCGATAAGATTCTATGTAAGATACATTGACGATGTATTTATGATCTGGCGAGGGGGACGACAAAAACTACTAGAGTGGTTTGAGGATTGGAATAATACCCCTACTCCAGTGAGGTTCAAAATTACATATCATGACACAGAAATACAATTTCTTGATCTCAGTATCTTTATACAATGGAATTCCCTAGGAACCACGCTTTACAGCAAACCCACTGACAGAAATTCTTTTTTGAATGCCACTAGCTGCCACCCACCAGCTTTATTGAAAGGCATCGTTAAATCTCAGATGACCAGGGTTATACATAACAATTCCTTTACAGCAACAGGGGTCTCACAATTGCAATACATGAGGGACAAGTTCCTGCAGAGGGGCTACAAGAAACAGGTAGTGGATAACACTCTGAAAGAAATACCACCTCATACACAGTATAGCCTCATACATAAAGAAAGGCCAACAGAAAAAGACAACAGATTAATTATGGCAACTACCTTCTCGCCCAATACCACGGACGTTGGAAGAATACTTAAAGAGCATTGGCCAGTGGTTACATCAGATCCCAAATTAACATTCTCGCAAAATCTAACGCCCATGATAGCGTATCGGAGGGGCACCAATCTGAGAGACATTCTAGTACGGACAGACCCGAAACAAAGCTATATGCACACTACCTGTACTAACATCAAAGGATCATACAAATGCCTAGGGTGCACTACATGCAATGGCTTAGTAGCAACAAAGAATTTCCATCATCCTCATACAAATAAAATATATACCATCAAACATTCAATGTCTTGCAACACTACATTTGTGGTATATCTCCTGTTCTGCCCATGTGCACGATTTTATGTCGGCAAAACTAGTGGCACACTACGAGAGAGGATGGCTAATCACAGGCGAGCCATACGAGTAGCGTTGTCTCAAGGAGACTCTGATCAACCCGTGGCCAGACATTGTGCACGCATGGCACACCAAGTATCTACCATTAGGTATATCCTAATTGACCACATTCCCCCTTTGGACAGGGGAGGGGACCGCAACAAAGCCCTCTTAAGGCGAGAGGCAGAATGGATATACAGGTTGGGTACCATAGCCCTAGGAGGTTTAAATTCTCCTCCAGACTTTAAGGCATTCATCTAGAGGGGAGAAACATACAGGGGTATGGCTGGTGACTTTAGAACTAATTGTAGCTTTATGTTGTGAATCAGGCCCCGCTTGGGGTAGATTATTCAACATGTACAGCACATTGACATTGGAGGGGGACACGGAGGTGATCCCTTCTAATTAATAGTTCACTGTCCCTTTTAGCTACTTACCCATATATATACTCCTTAGTCTCTAACTATAAAGTAGCCTTATCGTCACATACACCTGCAGTACCAGCAAGAAGAAGACAACAGAGGAAGGAAATAGAATGAAACACCTTAAAAATATGATATACATCAAGAAATAGGAAATTATGTCCAGAATGGATCAATCCATAAGGGAAGGATGAAATCCACCAAGGGAACCAGTTTAGAAAATATATGTATGGACATACTAACAGAGCCACTTAGACTGTGATTAATTCCATTCAATGACTTTACAATAGGCAAGCTGACCACTACGGGATAACATGGTGTACAGAGGGAGTATCATTTGCTAAGTCCTCAGGACTATTGGGTACATATAACATGTACACCAAAGAAACAGCATTATAACTAGGTTGTTTTAGTTTTTGTTCTATTTTAAGGATTTGCTTTGTTTTATTTTACATTTCTTCAAATGTCCCTGTTATTTTTATTTTTCATTTTAAGTTTTTTAATCTTTTTGAGTAATGTTTGGTTGTTGCTTTGAACCTGTACAAAAATGTGTTTGTACATTCAGAGTATTATACACATACACAGCTACAAAATATCATACATTGATTTTTACTATATATTGATTTCTGCTTTGTTATTATGGACAGGTAACCCTCGAACAATAGTCCCAAGTATATGTATGCAAGTATTTATATATCTGAGCGCGAAGTAGATCCGGTAGTAACTGGTTGCCATGCCAACATGTAAACAGACACGGATACAATTACAGGTAATCTGAAATCTAGTAAGCAAAGCTAAGATCAGGTCCAAACACTTAACAGATACAGGCAAGCAACTAGGAGGTAGATGGCATAAAACCTTTAAGTATATGACTGGCAAATACAAAAAAAGTGTGTATTTATGTCAACATAATCACAAGGCTTGCACCTAGTGTGACCACATCTAAACATACCCAGATATGTTAGCCAGGAGCTCTCCGTTCTGTTTTTTTGGGGGAGCTGTGATGGGGATAAAAATAAGCCAATAGTTTTGCATTTTTTATAAGAGCAGTTCAAGCCATGGTCAACCACTAGGTGTTTAATCAATCTAAACATATATGAATATGAAAATATTTGAACGTGCTTTAAATAGCTGATTATTAAACTACTGTTTTAGTTTTTCCCTAAGAATAATGCGTTACACCAAAAAGTAAATCGTTAAAAAAACATTTGTAAACATTCACATGACATTTGTTTACCTTGAGTTTTATAAATTAATCCCTTTGTACCTAAAATTTGTTTTAAATTTGCTGAATGATAAAATAACCTGACATGTTTTCAAATATCTCCCTAAAAGAAATTGTAGTTTTCCAGATGAGTAACAATGGCAGTTATAACTTAAGTCTGATTTTTTATAAACAAACTCAGTTTGGGAACAGAACAAATAAATACAGAAAAGAGCACAGCAAGTTCCAAGATCATCAATCATGAAAATACACCAGGGCTTCAACTAAATCATAATGAAAGAAAAAAGTCTGTTAACTATGTTACTGCTTGAGTTTTTATTTATTTTCAAGGGTTTATGCTGACATGAAATTCTACATCAGATGTGATTTACAATATTTCTTTATGTTTTATTAATGCCAAGAGTGCCTAAATAGCAAGTTCTCCTGATTATAAAAATGCAGTTTAGAAGTATGCTTAACACTCTCAGTACCTGAGGTTAAAACACTAAATTTAACTCTATGGGCTCCATGTACTAAGCGGCGGGCGGACAGCTTCTCAACTCGCGAAGCTGTCTGCCCGCCTTCGCTACACACGGGCAGTGAATCTGTAGATCCGCTTGCCTGTATGTATCATTACACACTCATCGGAGTGTGTAATGCCCGCCCCGTCATTCGCACAACCAATCACGTGACTGAAGGGGCTGTCAATCACAGAGAGCGAGTGAGCTCTCTGTGATTTTCCCTTGCCACCTCAGAGGTGGCGTAGGGTGTAAGAAGCAGTAGTCTAATGACCGCTGCTTCTTACATTATGGGAAGCAGGCTCTCATATGCGAACCTGCCCCGCAAAGGCTCCGGAGCAGCTTTTGCTGCTCCGTACATGGAGCCCAATGAATAAAAAAAATCTAATAATGAAGCATTGCTTATTTAAATCAATAAAGCAATAATTATCACAAATGTTCCTACTATAAAAGCAAATTATTACCTGTGTTTTCCTATTGATAATCACATATGGGCTAACATTTGTTTATAAGTGATTTTGACCATAAATTTACAAAAGTATAGAATTTGTGCACTGTTAACAAGGCTAAATAATCTAGTAATATAAATAAAAAAATCTGCAAAGTACATAATCTAACAAATTAAAAAAGCAAAACAAGTATAGCTGTTACTATAATTACTACTAAAATTATTATTGTTATTTGTATTATTTATTATGCATTTAATTAAAATACAAAGTCAACAGCACCCTCATATAGCAAACTGTACTTTATTAATACATCTTCAGGTACAGGACAAACATAAGCAACATTACGGGTCTCACACCCTTAATCATGCTTATTATTGTACATTGCTCCTTATAATCCTCTCATTAACCATTTACCTACCACTACTACAAAAGTTTCTATACATTTCCACCACCTAGTGGCCATTTCCATTGAAAATCTTTTTTCAACAAATTTTTTTTTAAAACAACTATATACAATATATACAATACATATCCTGCTGAGTCCTTTATAAACCACTATCTATAACTTGCTATCTCAACTGGCTTATGTTATGTCCAGCTTCTAAAAAATAACTAGACATTAGTGCTGTTGTATCTTTACATCTTATATTTGATCTGCCTTGTCTCATCCTATCTCATTCCTTTCTGATAGTTTCCCCAATGTATATTCCAAGAACATGGACACGTAATAAGATACACAACATAGGGTGAGTCACATATATAATGATCCTTAATCTTAAACTTTTGCCAGCCTGTTGGTGCAGAAATTCTTTCCCTTTTATTACTGCAATACAACTTGCACAATCTAAACAAGTAAAAGTACCCAAACTTTTATCAGTAACATACCTCTGTCTCTTTAATCTAAGGACCCGTCTGTAGGCAGTCATAGGGGTATTTTGAAAAGCTTTGATCTCCATGTTACAATCTTTCAAGACATTTCAATGCCTATTAATGATTATAGATATTTCACGACTATGAACTAGATCACTATTGGGTGCAAATTAGCGATCTCACTTGCATGTTAACTTCACTAGATGGTGGCTTTTTGCATGCGTTGGTTTGTGGTCTTATTATGAGTTAAAATAAAGATTGCTCACACAAGCGCTAACCCGACACGTGCAAAAATTGGAACTTAAAATATTGTGAATGTGTTAAGGTATTCCCTCATAGACTTCGATAAAGCGTTAAACCTGGTAAAAAAATCCTTACACCCATACTTGTGCGCTAACCCGACCGCATATATTCAAGAGCACCAAACACAAAATTATTTATGAATATTTCTCATTCCATGTTCTATTCATTAATAAATAAATAAATATATATATATTAATTAAATAGCCAGAAGTCCAGTCCAACCTATCAGATGCAACCTGAGCCTGGGTGCAATCCCTGAATCCAATATGTAAATCTTCTCATAGAAGGGCACTCACTGGACTTATATAAATAATATTCAAAACTTTATTTAAACATCATAAAAGCATAGATTATAAGTCGATGTTTCGGCCCTTTGATAGGCCTTTCTCAAGACTATATGTTATGTACGAACATCTCTATAGCGGCATCACAGCCGCACTCCCATCAGCCTCATCAGTCGATATATAACATTTTCTTCATATATTTTTATCCTTAGTTAAAAGCCAGGAAGGTAAGCTCAGGAGTGTGCAAGTGTCTGCAGCCCTATATGGCAGCAATGATATACATTAGCAAGAGCACTATTTCCTATCATATATGCTCCAGGCATGTGCACGATAGCTATCTGCATATATTAGAAAAATATTGGGTTTCATGTCCCTTTATTGTCCCAAAGATCAATGTTCAAAACAAATGAACATGCTGTCCTTTTCCTATACCATACAATGAGGTATCAGAATTTTAATAAATGATCAGTCCTTGTTCAAAGCAAATGCATATGCGTATAGTGTATGGCATATAACTATTCATTTTCAAGGCCATACAAGAAAGTAGCAGAATTATCACACATTAACAGTTCTTTTTACAAACGATTAACGATTAACACAGTAGGGTCATTCTTTATGGGTTTTTATTTTACATACATGAATCATATTTTACATTATACCATGTTAACTTAAGCCACCAATGGAACTAGGCCTTTTTTAGTGAATATACTATGAATTCATATTAATTCATATGTATCTATTCATACATACAGTACCTATTAAGTATTAATACATTTAAATGGATTTGTGTTTGTATAAATATATATTTATATGTGTGTGGGTGGGTATATTATCTTAAATCTGCTATATGATATAGTAGTTTTGACCTTATAGTCTGTAGTAAAATCTATTTTACCACTTTGCACTGTAGGTACTGAGTGGGGAATTGTATTTAAAGCAACATCTATTATTGAAAAACATTTTATTGTTTATTGTCACACATTTGATTCAGTTTATTTCATTTTATTTTTAGAAGAAGCTGCTAAGGAGAATCTACATGAAGACTTACTATGTCATGTTCATTATAATAGAATCCTTCATACTAAACATTTGGAAGTATATATAGGCAATGTATGTACAGGATTACCTTTATACTTAAATAAATGGAGCTTGAAATGTTATTGCAAATATACCCAGAATAGAAAGGAGTCAATGTGTAACTTTGATCACAACCTACCTGATCAGAATATAGAATTCAGTGCATTCAACCATGTGGAAAACAT
The DNA here is from genome assembly GCF_027579735.1 of Bombina bombina. Classification (NCBI taxonomy): domain Eukaryota; kingdom Metazoa; phylum Chordata; class Amphibia; order Anura; family Bombinatoridae; genus Bombina; species Bombina bombina. The sequence goes on along the minus strand of NC_069503.1, from coordinate 743,631,454 downwards.
TGTTTTGTTTGCATTAGTTCAAACAGCTGGTCATTAATTCAGGAACCATCTCTGGAGTGAAGTGCTTGAAGACATGAATGGTTTCCTGATTAATGCTGGCCATGGAAAGGTTCTTCATCAAGTAATGATGCTCACAGGCGAATAATACAGCATGATTTGACTGTGCACTAACAGGGTTGTATGTCATAGTGTCACCAAGCAATTGAGGTTATTATGGGGCAGGGCAGACAGACGGGACAGCAAGGTTACCAGACCGTGGCATTTTTAGAAATACAGGCATGACCTACTTAAGAGATATTCTCCCTTGCTGGCAGCTGCATTGAGCAAGGGGCCTCCTGATAGGTAGAGATTGTTGCTAAGAGGAATTAGCAAGACCTATTCTGCACAGCAACTTTGTGATTGAATGATAAATGCTGACTTTCATTAAAAGGTTTTAGTTTAGTATTAAGAAGCTTTGTGTTGCTCATTTTTCTTTCTTTGTGGTACAAAGTCAGATGCAAATACAGTGTTCAGCCATTTATTGTTGACTTCTTTGGTTAATATTGTTAATGCAGAAAAGTATATGTTAATCACATACATTTAAATTAAACTATTGGATAACGTAATAATAGTAAAAATGGAAATTGAAAATTGTGTAGCAGTTGTTTTTTAACAACTGCTACATTTTGAATATTTTTAAATTGTACTGCTATATGCTATATTTGTGTATACTTAATATATACAGTATGCAAAAGTATTCCATATCTAGCTTCATAAAAGTGTTATTAACTTTAATTAAAACATAGTATAGCATATTATAGTGTAATATAGTATAATAGCAATTTCCCAAAGATAATGTACACTTAAATCTCTCTATATTTTTCCATGTAGGCCAAGGGCACCCAAATATATATATTTTCAATTGGAGGGGCAGGTCACTAGTCGAGGTATTGGTTGCAGCCCACACTACATTATACCAACAGTTATGCTAACACTATTGCTTAAAATCAAATTATTTGCAGCCCACAATACTACTGCATAATCCCTTTTTACAATAGTTTTTTGCTGATGTACATTGCTTTTAGCTGTGGTATAACAAATTTCATGCAGACAAAACTCAATATAAGGGTTTAACAAAAAATGTCCATTTGCCAAAAAAAGTTTCAATCACAGTCTTCCACCACTGCACTTAACCATAAGCATGACTCTGTCCTAGATTAATGAACCATAACGAAAACCCTGTATCACTTCTATAAACCGTATGAGCCATCCCTTTTTTTGGTGTGTGGGGGGGGGGGGATTTTATTGATAACAACAACAAAAGGTAAAGAAAATGTAGACGCAGCTCCTTTTATCACATCAAACACAAATCATATAAATTTGACAAATAACAAATTGATCAAAAGCAACGTATAACTATAGCTTGTTTATATCCACATACATATAACATTTAAGAGATAGCTAGTTGATTCCCTAAACACAAACAATGATGTATCATAGGAGTCCTGGGGGAGAAAAGATAGGGAGATTTATTTTCTAATACTGTTTCCTTGTCCCCCTTATCATTAATTGGACCAGATTGCTGGAAAAACCCTTCTCTCTAGCTGTTGCTTGAACCAAACGTAGATCTTGAAAGGTGAAATTAGCTGTAGTTGAGCTTCTAAAGAAAGAGATACAATCAATTTCTTCCATTTGAGAAAGAAATGTTGCATCTGCCTTCCATTAAAAATCCGTAGATTACATTGCTCAAGTACCATCTAGTAGTTTACAGCTTTCAGTAACTCAGAGAGTTTAGGACCTAGGTTTTTCTTCTAATTCTTAAGAATAATGTTCCGTTAGACCAGTATCACTAAATTAATGAAGTTGTAGTTTGGAATAGTATCTTATTTATTAAAAAAAAATAACTTTAGACCAGAATTTAAGTATTTTAGGACATTGTCAAAAACAATGTAACAAATCTGTAAGTTCAAAATTACACTTTTCTTTAGTATCTACCCATTCAGCTACTCTGTACGGTGTAAGATAAACCACATTGACTAGTTTAGAATGAGAATCTCCCCAAGTTATAGATGCTGCCGCCTTCTCACCTTCTCAGCCAAAGAGAAACTTTGTATATTATTTTCTCTAGATACTAATGTTATGACCCTGTTCCATCTAGACACTAAGGTGTCAATATGCAAATTCCCATGATAGTTAACAAGGACTTTATATGCAATCAAAATAGAGTACTTCCCTTCATTTGAGAAAGAAATGTTGCATTTGCCTTCCATTAAAAATCCGTAGATTACATTGCTCAAGTACCATCTAGTAGTTTACAGCTTTCAGTAACTCAGAGAGTTTAGGACCTAGGTTTTTCTTCTAATTCTTAAGAATAATGTTCCGTTAGACCAGTATCACTAAATTAATGAAGTTGTAGTTTGGAATAGTATCTTATTTATTAAAAAAAAATAACTTTAGACCAGAATTTAAGTATTTTAGGACATTGTCAAAAACAATGTAACAAATCTGTAAGTTCAAAATTACACTTTTCTTTAGTATCTACCCATTCAGCTACTCTGTACGGTGTAAGATAAACCACATTGACTAGTTTAGAATGAGAATCTCCCCAATTTATAGATGCTGCCGCCTTCTCACCTTCTCAGCCAAAGAGAAACTTTGTATAATATTTTCTCTAGATACTAATGTTATGACCCTGTTCCATCTAGACACTAAGGTGTCAATATGCAAATTCCCATGATAGTTAACAAGGACTTTATATGCAATCAAAATAGAGTACTTCCCTTCAGAATAAAGTTTAATAACTTTATCTAGGCTCCCCAAAGATAGAGCAGCGCCCCTTTCGGACTTCAAAGTCATCATCCAGTGTCTAATTTAGAGATATGTGTAGAAGGTTTCTCTTGACAAGTTAAAAGACTACCTGAAGTCTTCAAATGATCTCATGACAAAGACACCCTCCTCACATACCTCTAACAGAAGTAATACCTTTAGGTGCCCAAAATATAAATACTCCTTTTATTAGTCCTGGTGGGAATTCTGGGTTATCTAGTAAAGGAAGGAATTCTGATTTACGAAAATGAATCTTAATTTCTGTGAAAAACGTTTGCCAAGCTGTAATGATATATTTGAAAGTGCACAGTTTGGCAACATTACTAGGGAGTTTGGGGACAGGACAATGAAGAAGTGCTTTTAATGTAAAAAGGAAGATTCAAATTGGATTCAATGTTAGAAAAGGAGACATAGGGGCATATTTATCAATTTATTAAAGTCCGTTGCTCCATAACCTGTCCGCCTGCTCTGAGGGGGCTGACATAAATTTACAGAATACGATTGGGGTGATTGACACACCCTGCTAGCAGCCGATTGACTGCGAATCTGCAGGGGGCGGTATTGCACCAGCAGTTCACAAGAACTGGTGCAATGATAAATGCTGAGAGCGTATGCTGTTGGCATTTATCGATGTGCAGCAGACATAATCCGCTATATATCGGATCATGTCTGCTCGCACCATCATAAATAGGCCCCATAGTCTTTTTCTGTGATCCAGTATAGCATGAATTTGCAAAGGTATGCATAGTTATAGTATTGTATATTCAGAAATGTCAGCCCCCCAAACGCTCTAAGAAAAGCTAAAGTAGATAACAAGATTCTTGGTTTCTTCCCTTGCCATATGAAATTCGAACAGGCCTTATGGGTATCACCAATATCCTTTTGTATATAGCAATAGAGGTAGCTTTTGGAGGATATATAATAGTTTAGGGAATAAAATAGTTTTAATTAACGTGATACACGCTAAATGCGATATGGGAAGATTGCTCCAAAGCTCTAACTTTATTTTAAAATACTGAAAACAATTAGGAAAGTTCAGTTCGTACCAAAGAGAGGGGTTTTGGCTGAGAACAATACCTAGGTATTATATCTGATTGGCTACTCTAAAGGGATGTGTCACTACCGGAGATGGTTTACAAATCCACATTAGTTCAGATTTCTCAATATTAATTTTGTAACCAGAAAAGGAGCTACATAGATCAATAATATGCAAAACATAAGGAATTGTTTGACTAGTGATACTCAAGAATAGCAATGTCGTCTGCAAAAAGTGATAATATCACTTCCTCTCTTACCAATCTTATTCCTTTCAAACATTTGCTCAAGAGAACCGCTAAAGGTTCCAGGGATAGATTGAATAGCAGTGGCCTCTCTTCAAAGTAAAGTGATCAGTAATATCACCATTAATAATAATTGAGGAAAATAGAACTTGGTATAATAACCGAGTAAAGTGACGGAAATGTCCTGTCAAACCGAAAGCTTCAAGAAAGGCAAATAGGTGGTCCAAAATTATTGAGTCAAATGCTTTCTCTGCATCCACAGTGAGTAATGCTAGATCCATTTTAGAATGGGACTTTACCTAGTACTTTGTTCCAAAAGAAATCTAAAATCAACATCACTTTATGAAGATTTCTAACAGGGTTCCTCCTTGTTATGAAACCTGCCTGATCTGGGTGAATAACTGAATTCAAACAAGATTTAAGTCTTTTGGAGATAATGGAAGTTAGCATATATAATCTTGATTCACTAAAGATATTGGTCTATACGATGTAAAAGATTCTGGATCTTTACCTTTCTTATGGATTAAAACAATATTATGCGCCATCCTATTAACTACTTTTAGCCCCTCTATGCAACCTCCCTCCACTGCAAACACAACACTTACAGGAACCTTCCCAATCTGTACTACCCCCCTACACAACAACCGCTTCCTAAATACATCCAGTACATTTTAAAATGTTTTTTTTTTAAAAATTGCATGTTCTAAACAATTAATAAGGTACTTGATTGCATGTTTATTGCTGTTTCTGCATATTAAATTGAGAAACACGTATGTTAAAAGCAGATATTCTTATTCGCATACATGCAAAGCATTAACATTCCTTAATTCAGTAGACAATATTTGCTCTCAAGGGTTTCTAAAGGGTTCCGTAGGTCTATTGAAATGCTGAGGATTATGAGAGAATTTACAAATTATAATTTGAGTTCCTCAAATGTAACTTAAAAAAGAAGGTTTTTTAATGGATAATATTATGTAAAAACTGGTCTTTTTGGACCTATGCATTGCTTTCCAAAGCTGGCATTGAATTGTCATTTTCAGGAGCCAATATACTAGAATGAAAATGTTAGTGTCTTTAAACTTTTAATTTCTGGAATTATAGCTGAAAGTCATGCAATACTAACAGGGCGGTAAACTTGTAGAGAAGTGTGCAGTAGGGGTGCATGATGCAAAAGAAATGCAACAGTTATGAGTAATGGAAAATGTATTTCATTCTTTTTGCGGATACAGCATGCATCTAACATAAAAGGAGTACACCCGAGCAGCCATCTTTAGCTTTCCTATTACTTCTTATTTCCTTTTTTTTCTTTGTCTTTTGATTGTTTTTACAAATGGAAAAAAAATTATGGGTTAGAAAGAGAGACACAGTTGTATAAAATCCAATTTCAAAGTAACGTAAAATTCATTGAACTAATTAAAAACCACACAAGAACTAAAGCTTTAACAGTTGGGAAATACAAATTTTATATCAAAGAAACCTTCACAGTGCAATGGTTTAGATGCCTTACAGAGAAAAGGTTAAACCAGAGATAAGTGCACTGAGAAGCCGAGAAAAGGCTTTATAATCCAGTGAAGATTCCCTATGTGAGCAGTCACTTTTGTCCAGAATAGGGTTACTGAGAGTGACATTCTTTTTGAAAAATAAATAAATATACAAATAAATAAATAATGCCTGGTGAGTTTACAGGTTTTTTTTTTGTTTGTTTTTTTTAAATGCATATTACATTTTCATGGAAAAAGAAAAGAATACACATTGGGATAGATTACGAGTGTTTGCACCTAAGCGAAACTGGGTATATCGCAAAGGTTTGCACTCATCAGCTTACCACTCGTATTACGTGTTGAAACTGTTTCACGAAACATAAAAGTTGCACAAAACATAAAAATACATTACAAAGTACACTTACACTCATAATAACATATTAATAAAATGTATTCAAAAGAGTGGCACCCCTGCATTTCTGTCAGATTATGCATCACTTTGCCCAGAAAATTGTTGCAATTACAAATGTTTAGGCATTCTCAGGTTTATTTCTTTTGTTTGTATTTGTATGACACAAAAAAGTGGAGAAAAAAAAGCCAAATCTGACAAATTCCAAGCAAAACACCCGAAAATGGACTTGACAAAATTATTGGCACCCTCAATGTAATATTTGGTAGCACACCCCTTGAAAAAAATAACTGAAGTCAATCACTTCCTTTAACCATCAATGAGTTTCTTACACCTCTTTACTGGAATTTTGGACCACTCTTCTTTCACCGACTGCTCCAGGTCTCTCAGATTGGAAGGGTTCCTTTTTCCAACTGGTGCTCTATGAGATTGAGATCTGGATTAATTGCTGGCCAGTTCAGTACTCTCTCGCACTTTGTCTTAAATCATTTCTGGTGCTTTTTAAAGTGTGCTTTGGGTCATTGCTCTGCTGTAAGACCCAAAAGCTGATAGAGACCCAAAACATCAGTAAGTGAGAACTATGGGCTTTACCAAAAAGCTGTAATTTTGTTTCGTCTGTCCACAGCACATTTTTCCAAAAGGATTTTTGTTTCATCAGGTAAGTTTTGGCAAACTCTAATCTATTTTTTTTTATGTTTCTGTGTCAGCAGTGGGGTCCTCCTGGGTCTCCTACCATAGCATCCCTTTTCATTCAGATGGCAACGTATAGTGCAAACTGACACATTTATACCCTGTGCCTAAAGGTCAGCTTGAATTTGTCTGGAAGGTGATCAAGATTCTTTATCCACCATTCGAAAAATCCTTTGTTGCAATCTTTGATCAATTTTTCTCTTTCGTCCACGTCCAGGGAGATTAGCTACAGTGCCATGGGCTGTAAACTTCTTGACAATGTTGCGCACAGTGGAGACAGGAACATTAAGATCTCTGGAAATGGACTTTTAACCTTGAGATTTTCCATGCTTTTCCACAATTTTTGTTCTCAAATCCTCAGACAATTCTTTGCTACTCTTTCTCTTCTCCATACTCAGTAAATTTTTCACCATTTTAACTGGTTGCTGGTGTGATTTCTATATTGTCAGCACCTGTTAATTGACACAGGTGAGCTTAATTACAAATTACAGGAGCATCACAAACTTGGAATGCAATTATTTCTTACAATTTTGAGAAGGTGCCAATAATTTTGTCCAGTTTTGCGTGGAATGTGTCAGATTTGGCTTTTTTTCCCTCCACTTTTTTTGTGTCATACTAATACAAACAAAATAAATAAACATGAGAATGTCTAAATATTTGTAATTGCAATAATTTTCTGGGCTAAATGGTGCATTATCTGACAGAAATGCAGGGGTGTCAATATATATATATATATAAAGGGATAGTCTAGTATAAATTAAACTTTCATTATTCAGATAGGACTTATAATTTTAATCAACTTTCCAATTTACTTTTATCATCAAATTTGCTTTTTACTCTTGGTATTCATAGTTTAAACTAAACATAGGTAGGCTCATATGCTAATTTCTAAGCCTTTGAGGGCTGCCTCTTATCACAGGCTTTTTAAATCTCTTTTCAACACAAAGAGACAGAAAGTACACATGGGCCATATAGGTAACACTGTGTTCAGGCACAGGGGATTATTTAAGATTTAGCACAAAACAATGCTAAATATAAGTCAATAGATAATAAACAGTCACAGTCATGTGATCAGGGGGCTGGATGAAGGTTCCTAGATACAAGGTAATCACAGAGGTAAAAAGTATATTAATATAACTGTGTTGGTTATGCAAAACTGGGGAATACTATATAATAAAAGGCCAAGTGTGTTTGTCCGAAGCTGTCATGCGCAGTAGAGACTGCGCGCAAGGACAAACACACCTGGCCTTCCAACTGACCTCCTCGGCGGCTCCTTCTGGCTTCGCGTGTGAAGTGTAGTGGGCGTGGCCGGCCGGGTGCGTCGTGGGCGTGACCGGGTGTGTCGTGGGCGTGGCTGGGCGTGGCCGGCGTGACGCGGGCGGGGCCAGATGCCGACTGTAGCAGTAAGTGACAGAGACTTGAGAGCTCTAAAAAGGGGAATAGAGAGAGCAGCAGAAGAGGGGGGATAAAGAGAGGGAGAGAGCACACACAAGAGAGGGGGGGAGAGAGCACAAGAGAGAGGGGGGGAGAGAGCAGAAAAGAGAGAGGGGAGAGGGGGGAGAGAGCACAAAAGAGAGGGGGAGAGAGCACAAAAGAGAGGGGGGTCATCACAAAAGAGCGGGGGAGAGAGCACAAAAGAGAGAGGGGAGAGAGCACAAAAGAGAGGGAGAGAGAACACAAAAGAGAGGGGGGAGAGCACAAAAGAGAGGGAAGAGAGCACAAAAGAGAGAGGAAAGAGAGGGGGGAGAGAGCCAAAAGAGAGGGGGGAGAGAGCACAAAAAAGAGGGGGGAGAGAGCACAAAAAAGAGGGGGGAGAGAGCAAACGAGAGGAGAGAGAGAGCAAACGAGAGGGGGGAAGAGAGAGAGAGCAAACGAGAGGGGGGAAGAGAGAGAGAGAGCAAGAGAGGGAGAGAGCAAAAGAGAGGGGGGAGAAAGAGAGAGAAAAAGAGAGGGGAGAGAGAAAGGGGAGAGAGAGAGAGAGAGAGAGAGAGAGAGAGAGAGGGGAGAGAGAAAGGGGAGGGAGAGAGAGAGAGAGAGAGAGAGAGAGAGGGAGAGGGGAGAGAAAGAGAGGGGGGAGAGAGAGAGAGGCGGGGGAGAGAGGGGAGAGAGAGAGGGGGGGAGAGGGGGGAGATAGAGAGAGGGAGAGAGAGAGAGGGGGAGAGAGAGAGAGGGAAGAGAGAGAGATTGGAGAGAGAGACAGAGGGGGGAGATAGAGAGAGAGAGGAGAGAGAGACAGAGGGGGGAGATAGAGAGAGAGAGGAGAGGGGGAAGAGAGAGAGAGAGGGGAGAGAGAGGGGGGGAAGAGAGAGACAGAGGGGAGAGAGAGAGAGAGAGAGAGAGAGAGACAGAGGGGGGAGAGGGGAGAGAGAGAGGGGGGAAAGAGAGAGAGAGGAGAGAGAGAGAGAGAGAGAGGGGGGGAGAGAGACAGAGGGGGGAGATAGAGAGAGGGGGGAGAGAGAGAGGAGAGAGGAGAGAGGGGGAGAGAGAGGAGAGAGAGAGGGGAGAAAGAAAGGGGAGAGAGAGAGGAGAGAGAGGGGAGAGAGAAAGGGGAGAGAGAGAGAGAGAGAGAGAGAGAGAGAGAGAGGGGAGAGAGAAAGGGGAGAGAGAGAGGAGAGAGAGGGGAGAGAGAGAGGGGAGAGAAAGAGAGGGGGGAGATAGAGAGAGAGGGGGGAGAGAGAGAGAGGGACAGAGGGGGAGATAGAGAGAGGAGAGAGAGAGAGGGGGAGAGAGAGGAAAGAGAGAGAGAGAGAGAGTGAGAGGGGGAGAGAGAGAGAGGGACAGAGGGGGAGATAGAGAGAGGAGAGAGAGAGGGGGATAGAGAGGGAAGAGAGAGAGAGAGAGACAGAGGGGGGAGAGAGAGAGAGACAGAGGGGGGAGAGGGGAGAGAGAGAGGGGGGGGAAGAGAGAGAGAGGAGAGAGAGAGAGAGAGAGAGAGGGGGGAGGGAGAGAGACAGAGGGGGGAGATAGAGAGAGGGGGGAGAGAGAGAGGAGAGAGAGAGAGAGAGAGGAGAGAGGGGGGAGAGAGAGGAGAGAGAGAGGGGAGAAAGAAAGGGGAGAGAGAGAGGAGAGAGAGGGGAGAGAGAAAGGGGAGAGAGAGAGAGAGAGGAGAGAGAAAGGGGAGAGAGAGAGGAGAGAGAGGGGAGAGAGAGAGGGGAGAGAAAGAGAGGGGGAGATAGAGAGAGAGGGGGGGAGAGAGAGAGAGAGAGAGAGAGAGAGAGAGAGAGAGGGACAGAGGGGGAGATAGAGAGAGGAGAGAGAGAGAGGGGGAGAGAGAGGAAAGAGAGAGAGAGAGTGAGAGGGGGGAGAGAGAGAGAGGGACAGAGGGGGAGATAGAGAGAGGAGAGAGAGAGAGAGGGGGAGAGAGAGGGAAGAGAGAGAGAGAGAGACAGAGGGGGGAGATAGAGAGGGGAGAGAAAGAGAGGGGTGAGAGAGAGAGGAGAGAGAGAGGGGGGTGAGAGAGAGAGAGGGGAGAGAGAGAGAGGGGAGAGAGAGAGAGGGGAGAGAGAGAGGGGAAATAGAGAGAGAGGGGAGAGAGGGAGGGGGGAGAGAGAGAGAGAGAGAGGGGAGATAGAGAGAAAGAGAGAGAGAGGGGAGAGAGAAAGAGAGAGGGAGAGATAAAGAGAGAGGGGAGAGAGAAAGAGAGAGGGGAGAGAGAGAGAGAGAGAGAGGGGGGAGAGAGAGAGGGGAGATGGAGAGAGGGAGAGGGGAGAGAGAGAAAGAGAGAGGGGAGATAGAGAGAGAGAGCGCAAAAGAGGGGAGAGAGAGAGAGTGCAAAAGAGAGGGGGAAAGAGAGAGCGCAAAAGAGAGGGGGGAGAGAGAGAGCTCAAAAGAGGGGGGGAGAGCGCAAAAGAGAGGGGGGAGAGAGAGAAAGCAAAAGAGAGTGGGAGGGAGAGAACGCAAGGGGTGGGACCACTGTACTGCAAAAAATGGCCCGTGTGAACGGGCTTTAGGACTAGTGTGTAATAAAGGGATTATCTATCTTTTAAAACAATAACAATTCTATTGTAGACTGTCCCTTTAAGTGCATTAGAACCCTTTGTGTTAAGTAAATAAAAACATGTAATTGCATACTAATGCAATATTCATATTTAAAGGGATATGAATCTTACATTTTTTTCTTACGTAATTCAGATGGAGCATGCAATTTTAAGCAACTTTCTTATTTATTCCTATTATCAATTTTCCTTTGTTCTCTTGGTATCTTGATTTGAAAAGCAGGAATGTAAGCTTAGGAGCTGGCCCATGTTTGGTTCAGCGCCCTAGGTATCCCTGAATAATTAATACCGGTAACAGTGTTGCAACTAATAACATATCATAGTCATATAATATGACACAAAGTAACCAGCAATCTGCTAAAGTTCCACATGAAATATCACTCAATGTATCCACAAGGCGTAACAGTTCGTATATAACGATACAGGGCTAAGTAAGCTTCTCCTCTTAATGAAAGGGAATTCTCTGTTAAATTATCAGAATGCATATACAGAATAGCAGTCCTCCTAGAGATCAAGCTCACCGGACCACCAGATCTTTCACGGGGACTCACCAGCTCTGACTTGGTATTAAGTATGCAGACCTCTGTTTCTTAATCCTAACGCCAGGACCGGTGTCTTACAAAACACACTGGCTCCGTCTGTCCGCCTCCAAACTGTGACATCACTGACAGGGTATTGCTGCTGCTACCAAGACCGGTGTCCAATATATATATATATGAGTGTGTGTGTATGTGTGTACATGTGTATTTATGTATTTATATAAACACACATATATATATATATATATATATATATATATATATATATATATATATATATATATATACACACACACACATAGATATATAAACTTTGGAGCAATTTCCATTCAAATGCCTTAATTAAAAAATTAAAAAATAATAATAATAATAATAATAATATTTAATATGTGTTATAGTCTGTATTTAGTGTAAATATTTTACATTCCAATGTTCTTTACATATGAGAAAATATTTTTTCTATTTTAAAATATATATTCCTATATATATATATCTGTATATATCTAAACCTGTATATATTCCTACATATTTTTTAAAAATCATATATATACCGGTATATACATATATAGTGTGTATGTATATATATATATATATATATATATATATATATATATATATATATAATATATATATATTTATATATGTATATATATATATACATATATATATGTAGAAACTTATATTTAAAAATAAAAAGAACATTTTATTCTATGTAAAGAACACTGGAATGTAAAATATGCTTAAAGGGACAGTCTACACCAAAAATGTTATTGTTTAAAAAAAATAGACAATCCCTTTATTACCCATTCCCAAGTTTTGCAAAACTAACAAAGTTATATTAATATATGTTTTACCTCTGTGATTATCTTATCTTGTATCTCTGCAGACTGCCCCCTTATCTTAGTACTTGTGACTGACATGCAGTTTAGCCAATCAGTGCAGACTCCTAAATAACTCCATGGGAGTGAGCACAATGTTATCTATATGACACACATGAACTAGTTCTCTCTAACTGTGAAAAAGTTTCAAAATGCTCTGAGCTGAGTGGCGCACGTTGACAAACATACATATATAGCCTAAGACGAGCAATACACTACTGGGACCTGGCTAGTAATTGGTGACTACAAATATCTTGTTCTCGGCATTGGTTCAAAGTGCATTGGCAGATGTGTTCAGCTATGTCCCAATAGTGCATTATTGGATACTTTTTCTTTTTGCATTTTTATGTCTCTTTAAGTTTATATCTGTAACTACAAATGTAACTAATAATTTGGCTTTCTTAAAAGTTTTAGATTTAAACAAGAGCTCCAACAATTATTGGATGCAATTTATTAATGAATAATTAGTAAAATAATCAGTTTGTTAGGCCAAAATAAATTATAAATAAATAAATAAATGCAAAGAGTATATTTAGTTAAAGGTTTAAACCTGTGATTTGGGAGATCTATAAGCAATACATTGACAGCTGAAATTAATAAAAAAGAAGTGTTTTACAATAAATCTAAATAAACTCTTAAAACTCTTACAGATTATATAATGAGATGATCCTGTAAATATGTTCATAATTTATTTTAATATATAACAGATGTAATAGCTTCTCATGCATTAATTAGAATCAGGCTTGATATCATTGAGTTATCTTGGCTTCAACATTTTTACATTTGTTGTTATATGTAGTATGTTAATTATGTTTCAATGTGTCTTGCAATGAGTATACTCAACAGAAACAGCACATTCATATCAAGTGAAACCTATAGTAAGCTCATCCATTCTCCCATATCCATGCACACTATTAGATTTTTGTCTCTACACTAAGCAACATTAGACCTCACCTAAATAATGAAATGATTCATTTAAGTCCATGTTAGAATCAGCTTAAAAGGACATTGTACTAAAAATCTTCATTCATACGAAGGAGCAGTATTTAAACATATTTGCATTTTTATTATCAGCCTAAATAATATGTTACTTAACATTTCACCCTAGTAATGCTAAGTGAGCGTATTAACAGAAAGTACTTTTAAGGGAGAGTATATCAGACAATAAACATTGGTAGGAAGTATGTAAATTCGCGGAAATCATTCAAGCGTAAATCGTGATTGTGCTTATGCGTTTGCATTTACTCTTTACTTGTAATACGAGCGCAATTTATGTTGCGTGCAAACAAACGTGAAAACCCGATATCGCTCTTGAGCAAACTATAGCGCTCCACTTAAAATCTGGCCCTATATCTTTGATGCATTTTAGATTTCACATCTCTTAAAGGGACGTTAAACACTTTGAGATGGTAATATAAAATGATAAATAGTATATAATAAAACAACTCTGCAATATACTTTCATTATTTATTTTATCCTCTTTGCCTGTAATTCCATTCTGAAATTGTGAGCTTTTCAGTTCCTGTTAGAAATGGAAGTGCAGAACACTGTTAAATCCAGCACAACCATTGGCTGCACACTCTAATGACCTATGCATAACTGTCCCTAATTGGCCACAGCAGAAAAGATAACACAAGTTACAACATGGCAGCTCCCAGTCTTTTATAGACACTAAAACTTTACACTTATTTTGTCACTTTTTAAACAACTAATGAAACTTTAAAAAATACATCTACATGTTAATCATGGATTAATCTTTTATTTGAATGCATCATTCTATCTAGCATGTATTTAGTGTTTAATGTCCCTTTAAGGTTACATTTTAGTTGTTTTAAATTAACGCCTTTGTTCAGTGTGTAAGAGAAATACTCATTTATATGCATGAGATTCATTTATTATAATATGTATCCATTATGATAACTGGGGATCAAACTAAATGCCATTTGTATATAAACATGATGGGTGTACTAGGCATATTTGCTAAATGATTATTTTGACACTTAGGGATAGATAACGAGTGGAGCCTTTTTTTGTGCTCTCACTCACGTGTTCACTTCACTAGACAGAGACTTTTTGCGCGCATATTAGAAGTTAACAGAAAAACGTTTGCGTGCAAGGGAAAACCCGACACGCAAAAAGTTGAAATTCAAATATCACGTCCCATGGACTTCAATGGAGTTCAAAAACTGCTAAATAAAACTAACACCCATACTCGAGTGCTAACCCGACTGCGTTTATTAAAGAGTGCTAAACTCGACATGAAATATGAATATTTCACATTCCAATATTCTTTACATGGAAGAATATGTTCTATTCCTTCTTAAATAAATACTACTATATATATATATATATATATATATATATATATATACACACATATAAATCCAAAAGAAATCAGGCACTCTCCGGTATTAAGATCCACAGTTTCTGTATTGTGACGTTTCTGGGTCTTTAGCCCCTTCCTCAGACCATAAAAAACATATAATTACAATCAAACTTACCCTCCTATATATACCCCACACCATGCAGCTAATTCAACTCATGTGTGCAGGACCGGCGTCCCGTTAGCGCTACTGCGCATGCGCAAACGGCCAATTACGGCAACACATATGAGTAAAAACGAAAAAGCAAAGTGTAAATGCACATTCAAATTTAAACACATAGCAACATATCTACATGTAATACTTAATACCCAATTATTAAGCAATTAGTCATCAAAATTTCAATTTCAATCAAGCATAAAAGAATCATAATAAGCAATAGCCTGAATCAGTTAAACGGGTACTAGCGTAATCTGAAATATATGCAGTTACTTGATAACAACCTGTTTTATACTGAAGTGTCACATAATACAGTACTATACATGTCACAGGAATAATTAACATACCTCAGACATGCTAGAAATTATATCTTGTAGATATGAATTATGGTATAGTTGAGGCCTGGACACCTGACTATGATGGGTCACATACTAGCACAATGCGCTGGATTACAATTACTATGAACATAGCAATGATTAAAACATGGGTTTTATGTGTTTGTATACTGGGCATCTAGTAACGAGGGCTCCATTGAACATAGTTGAATGGACGTATATGTATAGCGGACAATCCTAGCGATGTGTGTGTATGATCAAGTAGATTGATAACCAAACATGGGCAACTGTGAACTGGACACTTGTCTGTGATTGTGATGATTTTTCTATCACTTGGTCCTGTACCTAATAATAACAATTTGCTGTTGTTCTCAGGTGCTACCTAAGCTTCCTGTGAAGACACCTAGCCTGAGGAAAAAGCAAAATGAAGACTCCATAATCTCTGTTTATATTGTGCAGATAAGGACCACGGTGTTAAAGACTGTCCAACGCTTATACGACAGAGGAAGGGTAAGATCCTTAATACTGTACATGGTTTGAATAAAACGCAAATGTCCCATACTCATCAATCTCTCTCTCCTTGCAGTGGCATCATCGGAAGATAAACACCCAGGCCGTACTTGACTCTGGATTACTCTTTTGTGGTTAAATGTCAGATTCCTTTAATAAACAAGGATAATACTCTTGCAATTAGGTTGGTTGATGGTTCCTTTATTAACTCAGGGCCTATTACTCATCACACCATTCCTATTTCTGTTACCACTTCATTAGGGCACAAGGAAATTATTTATTTTGATGTACTCCCATCTTCCCTTTACCCTGTTATCTTAGGTTTAAAATGGTTGGTAAAACATGACCCTACTATATCCGAAAGATGGTTCTGTGTGTTTTAACTCTGCCTACTGTAGGAATTCTTGCTTTCCATTGCATTCAGTCTATCAGTTGACTGAACATGTCTTACCTGATTGTTATACTGAATTTGCGGATGTGTTTGATAAGATAGAAGCCCAGTCTCTGCCCCCCCATAGGACATATGATTGCCCCATAGATTTGATCCTGGCAGTTCTGTTCCTTACGGCCATATATACCCCCTATTCCAACCAGAGCTCGACCATTTAAAGGAGTACCTCGAGGAAAACCTCAGAAAAGGGTTTATTAGACCATCAACATCTTCTGCGGGGTTGTCCATGTTCTTTGTTAAGAATAAGGACGGAAGCCTATGACCTATCATAGATTACAGACAACTAAATAAGTGTACAAATAAGAACAGATACCCACTCCCACTCATCCCAGAACTCATAGAACGCTTACAAGGTGCTAAGGTTTATACCAAATTGGACCTTAGGGGTGCGTACAATTTGATTAGAATGAGAGCTGGTGATAAGTGGTTGAAGGCTTTCCGCACACGTTATGGTCTATATGAATACACTGTTATGCCTTTTGGCTTATGTAACGCCCCAGGAACATTTCAGTGTTTCATTAACAATATTTTCCATGATTTGCTTGATGTATGTATAGTGATCTATCTAGACGATATTCTAGTATACTCAGATAACATCCAGAACCATCTCATTCACGTTAAGCTAGTATTATCATGGCTAAGGTCTCATCACTTGTATGCAAAGCTGGAAAAGTGCATTTTCAACACAAACACTATCTCCTTTTTAGGGTATCATATTTCTCTATGGAGAAAAATAAAGTAGAAGCAGTCACTGACTGGCCCACTCCCTCCAATAAAAAAGAGGTTCAGAGGTTCCTCGGTTTTGTGAACTTTCATAAAAAGTTCATTAAGGGGTTCTGTCATATCACCAGGCCCCTGACTACTCTCACCAGGAAGAATCTCTGATTTGCTTGGAACCAACAAGCTGATGAGTCATTTATTGCATTAAAACATAGGTTTGTCGGGGGCGGAGCCAACTGTCTAACCAGCCGGACACATATTGAATGAGCTCCAGCTCTGAAGCCCGCTATTTGGAATAAAATTATGACTTCATATGGGAGTTTACAACTTTATTGAAGAAACCATCCTATAAATACTGCCAGCCCAGAATGGACATTTGCTAATTCTGTTCCAGCTTAATATAAGCTTCACAACGGAACCATAACGGTGCAGCTGTCAGGGGATTGGAGCCGGTAGCAACAAGATTCATGAACTGCAATACCTACAGATCTATTCACTCTATGTTCTCAATCCACTGAATTTAAGCACTGGATCAGCCTTAATAGTTATACCAGCTATATTACTGACCTCACTGGACAACAAGATGGCGGCCGCTGACGACTGGGAGCTGACAGCCCAGGGTTTTATTGAGTCCGCCTTCTGGCTCCTTGAGTCGCAATTGCCTAAGCTCTTTCCCGCTATCGGCTGCAGCCTATCTCCTAAGACAGTACAAGAACAAGTACTGTATAACATGGAAGACGATATGTTGTTTTCACCCACTGACACAGAGGGTGCTGAGGCGGAGGTCCCGCTCCATATTGTAGTGCCGTGCTCACAACCTCAAATCTATTCCTGGGGGAGAGAAGACCAGCAAACCCTACCTCTCACTTGCCTCTGCAACTACCTGCATGCCAGGGGCTGGCGGTAGCACTAGATTGGCATCGGTACCTTACTTCTTGGATGATCCTCAGCTGCAGAACGCATACACCCCATGGGAGGCCATGTGGGGATGCCAGCATATCAGTTGTAGCGAGGTGGCCTCTCTCCTAGCCGCGTTCTGTTACCTAACCACAGCTCTATTACCTAGACACGCACGCGGTCCAGCTTTCCTGACAGCAAACTTGGAACTGCTGGATCAGTCAGCCCGTAGACATTGCCCTGGTTTGCTGTCTGGTGTGGGGTAAGAATTTAATATTGCCTCTGTCACCTCCTGATGAACTAGCCTTTCTATCCTGGATTGTATGCTGGCTTGGCGACCTAGGAGAGACTCTGTTAATAACTTGGACATGGCATTCAGTGAGCTTCTATAACATTATCAATCATTTGTTATGTTTACCTATTATTGTGTTCTAGTTTTGAGGTTTCATATGCTTCCTCCCTTATGTCTAAATTTGTTTCTTTTCCTGTTGTTAAACTGGGAAGCTTCAATTGTTACCTAAGGAGGGCATTTAGTATGTGAATATTCTTGTGTAAGACTTGCTCTGCTTTGCTAATATGTTTACTGAATTATGTACTCACTCATCCCCTACACATTTACTTAATCCTGTACATTATTGGCACCCTGACATATTGAATCCTTTGCAGAAACACATTTTCTTCACACTAGTAACTTGAGCCTGCAAGGTACTTTAATAGCAGAATGGTATCTGCACATGGAAACTGGTAGGGCTACTTGTAGCTCAGTACATAACATGCTAGCCTAACCATAACATCTGCCATGGTGCCAAGACTGAGGTATACATATAATAGTAGCTCCAATTTTTCAGCCGCATTATCTCTATTAAGTATGCATTAACAATCTGTCCTACTAAATGCAATTAACAATTGTATGTTTATTCTTGAGTGACCTATATGCCTACCTTTTATAGACAGTACCTGAGTGGGATTGAAATGGTTACACATTGGCTGCCGCTGGGCATAGGGCCCGTGCCCTGGGGCGGTCTTGTTTTCCACTTTGATGCACATGTACCCTCACTCCGGTTTATTTAGATTCTCTATTTATATTTGTTTAAAAGGGGTGGCCAAAATTTCATATATAAAATGAGGCTGCTCCTTGTTTTTCATGCTGCTCAGATAACCAGCACTAAGAAGTCTATACAACTGCCTGTAAATCTGTATGTTTTCACTTTCTATAAGCCAGAGCTTAGTTTACCTATAGGGAACACACCAGCATCTCCTATACCTTAATCTGCCATTGTTAGACCAATGTCTGCCATACCAAGAGCCCTCAAACGAGACATAGGCTAAATTTACCATCAGGTGGTGATAAAGTGTGTGTACATGCTTATACTTTATTTCTTATTTTTCATTTTCAAAATTCATTGTGTTATATATACCATTGTTTCCTGAAAGGCCTTCTCTGTTTGTCCTAGTTTTTAGGTTTGTTTTCCATTAAGTTCCTAGGAAAAGTTTATCCCTAACCCGGACCAGTTTTCATAAAGTTGCTACTGGACTATTTTGTCAGCGCACTATTCTGCCCATGTGGCGGAGATTTCACAAGACCCTAAGCTGCAGCATTAAGCTCTGTGAGACAAATGGGCGCACAATTTTGAACAAAATGGGCTGTAACACTTCCTATTAATACCCACACTTATTGTTTCAATTTTTATATTGGTTAGATATAGCTACGGTTCTGACTAGATTTGGGCATATATATGTTAAGTTTTCCTATGGAGATATGCCCTTTGCCGTATGCGTCCTACCATGTTTTAATGACCACCCCCCCCCCCATATATATATAATATGCTTCCTTGATGTGGAAGATTAACTATGCGGCTTGTCTAGTCTATGCCGCACCCCTTAAGATTTTATCAATAGTTACTCTTCGTCCACAACAGTCTACTAATATTGTTCGCTTCTACTTTTAAGATGAGTTTAACATTGTGCATCTAACAATTCATTTTTGCTATCATTTAGAGCACCATTTGTTAAGTTCTTCTAAACCAGCAGGTCCAAAAGTGACCATTTAAATTGTTAATACCAGCTCATATAAAATAAAAAAAGAGGTTCCATAAGATTAGTCCTATTGAGAAGTTTGTCTTATATCTATATGGAAATTGTCACATTGAAAAGTACCAGTTATGTTTGTCTTACTGACATGTCTTATATAAGTTGTAATGTTTTCGCACAACCTCAATAAAAATCTTTAAAAAAAAAAAAAAAAAAAAAAAAACAGGTTTGTCACAGCCCCCATACTTCAATTCCCAGATCCCAGTTTACAGTATGCGTTTGAAGTTGATGCTTCCGATTATGCCCTGGGAGCGGTGTTGTCTCAAAGGTTCTCACTCAAGGAACCTCTGCATCCAGTCTCATTCTTTTCAAGAGTGATGAGTTCCGCAGAATTAAATTATGCCATAGGGGAGAAGGAGCTTCTTGCTATTAAATCAGCTCTAGAATTCTGGAGGCATCTTCTTGAAGGTACTACTCACCCCATTTTGATATTCACTGACCACCAAAATCTCGAATACCTAAAAACAAATAAAACCTTGACTTCACGACAAGTTCGGTGGAGTCTCTTCTTTTCGAGATTTAACTTCACAATCACATATCGTCCAGGGTCTAAGAATGTCAAGGCAGACTCCTTATCTAGGAAGGACCCTAGACCTCTGAATATTGACCCACCAGTTTCCATTATTCCTCCAGACAGATTTATAGGATTAACCATGGAGTTTCTGTCTACCATAAAAGAACACCATAACTTAGACCTCTCTCTTCAACATCTAGGTCTACGTAAGGATCAGAATGAGTTATATTACCATGGGAAACAAATTTATATCCCTGAAACTTTCAGAGATGAAGTATTACATATTTCCCATGACTCCCTTCTATCAGGTCATCCTGGTGTACACAAGACTTTACATTTACTCAAAAGAGATTACTGGTGGCCTCGAATGGAAAGCACAGTAAAGGATTACATCCAGTCCTGCTCTGTATGCACCACTTGTACACATCAGCACAACCGTCCATATCGTTTGTTACTTTCTCTCCCCATTCCCGACAGACCTTGGAAGAACATCGCCATGGATTACATAGTAGACTTACCATCGTCTTCTAACTACAATACCATTCTGGTTGTAGTTGACCTCTTTTCAAAGATGGCACATTTCATACCCCATAGAGGATTACCGACAGCGTCTGAAACAGCCTCCCTATTTCTAAACCAGATTGTAAAGCTGCATGTGTTACCTGAGTCTATTACAACAAACAGAGGTACTCAATTTACCTCGCACTTTTGGAACCATTTATGTCAAACTCTTAACATCACCAGAAGACTAAGCTCAGCTTACCACCCTCAGACCAACGGACAAACTGAGAGGACCAACCAGTCTCTTGAACAATACTTACGCTGTTACTGCACTTATGAACAGGACAATTGGTTCCCTCTCTTAGCTACAGCTGAATTTGCCCATAACAACATGGTAAATTCTTCTACTAAGACTTCACCTTTTTACATCAACTATGTGTTTCACCCGTCCTATTATCTGTCCTACCGAATCGATTCTTCACTCCCTGAGGTTGATGAAACCCTCAACTCTATTGCTGAAGGGTTTCATTCACTCAAATCAATCCTACAAGTAGCTCAAGCTAACCAGAAACACCACTATGATCTACGACACTCTAAACCACCCGAATATAAACTGGGGGACAAAGTGTGGTTAAGTACGAAGAACCTTAAACTGAGGATTCCCAGTTAGAAGCTTGGTGCTCTATTCATTGGACCGTATGAGATCGTTAACGTTGTTAATGCTAATGCTGTGACCCTACAGTTGCCACCTACGCTTAAGGTACACCCCACATTCCATGTGTCGCTCATTAAACCTTTCAGAGCGATCAGGAATCCACCTCAGGCCCCTTCACATACCCCTCTGGTTACTGATGATGTGGAATACGAGATTGAATCCATCCTGGACTCCCGGTTCTTTCGCAACCAGCTCCAATATCTGGTCAGATGGAAGGGTTTTGGTGCTGATGAGGATTCCTGAGAACCCTATTCCAATTTCTCAGCTCCTCACCTCCTCTTGTTATTTCACCGGAGGAATCCCGATCGGCCCAAGCTTTGATCCGCTGAGCGGCTCCTTGTGGGGGGAGTTCTGTGATGATTTTTCTATCACTTGGTCCTGTACCTTTAAATTTCCTGTACTTAGCGGCTCTTTCCCTATTTAAGGTTCCTCCTCTCAATCTACCTTGCTCGGTATTTTGCTGTTGTTCTCAGGTGCTACCTAAGCTTCCTGTGAAGACACCTAGCCGTATTCACCAGTGTTGTGGATTATTCGTTGTTAACTACAGTTACCTCTTTTGCTTTTACAGTCTATATTTCATTGAGGTATCCTTGTTAAACTTGTTACTTACGTGTTTCATTTCCCTGCCGATTGCTACTTTGTTCACTACGAATCTCCCATTCTACCATCGGCAATTCCGCTCTCACGCTACTAGCATGTGACGTTACCAGGAGCTCGCACAGACATCGACATTGGCTTCCCGGCAAACAAGCTCTCTGCTCCCTGGTTCTTCTGTGCAGTCTCTAGAAAATAGCAACCAAGATCCGGAAACTGGTAACGTTAAAGTATATGCTCTCATCTCATATTTGCTTCACCTTATTCCTATGAGTACATCGTAAACTGAACTGTTTGGCTATTGCTTCATCTGCTTGGACTACGCTTGTTAACACCTTGGCTTGCAGCTGCAGTGGGACTTTCCTTTACAACAAATTTGTTATCTTATTACATGCAAATACTACACTTATTAACTCTTGGTGGGTCTGACTAGACGAACAGCTGAATCTGTGCCATTTACATTTCTATATATATTGTTGGGGATTTTTGGTATCCTATCATTCTGCAGTTAAAACTTCTCCAGTCATCTGTATATCATACTGACAACTACCAGTGTCCTAGCATTGCTACATCTACTCTGGTACAGCTTGCAACAGCACACCTTCACACTGTATCCATACAGTAGTGACCCTCAGATCAATGAGCATAGCAAGGTTCTCAGTTAAATCTGTGTGAACCTGAGGTTTGGTGTGAGACTGAGTGGTCCTACTTATACCAGGATACTAATCACTTGTTCTAACCTGACAGTGATGGTATGATTGGTATCGCAATGCGCTTGATAAGGATTGTAGTGTATATATATATATATATATATATATATATATATATATATATATATATATATATATATATATATAAAACATTGTTTTTTTCTATGATGTAAAATACTTGAGATTCAGTTCTGACTAGTTGGGCACACGAGTGTGTGATGGGCAATTAATTGACTATTGTTAATTATTCCTGTGACATGTATAGTACAGTATTATGTGACACTTCAGTATAGGTTGTTATCAAGTAACTGCATATATTTCAGATTACGCTAGTACCCGTTTAACTGATTCAGGCTATTGCTTATTATGATTTTGTTACGCTTGATTGAAATTTAAATTTTGACGACTAATTGCTTAATAATTGGGTATTTAGTATTACATGTAGATATGTTGGTTTGTGTTTAACTTTGAATGTGCATTTGCACTTTGCTTTTTCGTTTTGACTCATATGTGTTGCCGTAATTGTCCGTTTGCGCATGCACTGTAGCGCTAACGGGATGCCGGTCCTGCACATGTGAATTGGATTAGCTGCACGGTGTGGGTTATATATAGGAGGGTAAGTTTGATTTATTTATATGTTTTTTATGGTCTGAGGAAGGGGCTAAAGACCCCGAAACGTCACAATAAACAAACTGTGGATCTTAATACCAGAGAGTGCCTAATTTCTTTTGGATTTACATGCTATTGTTCAAGAGCACCCTGGAAACTGCATGATTGTTTGGAGAGTGCTGGTCTGTATTGATTATATATATATATATATATATATATATATATAATCTATAGGAAATGTACCAGCACAATAAATAACAACTATTACAAAAATTGTGTGTTAGTTAAATGACACTCTTATGATCATAGTTCATAAACCCAAATAGGGTATTAATATTCTGCACTGATTTAGTGCTACAAAGTAGCAACAGACATTACGATTAGTGAATGCAGTGATTTAGGCCATTCCACAGATATAGGTCTCTCTCTGTATTTCTGTGACTTGTTCCAATGTGTCCCCAAAGAAGTGCTGCTCAGTCCAAAAGTAGATAACCCCCCAAACAGAGGATTCTCTAATACAGATCTAAAAAACAGAAAGTGGGACAAGCACACAGGGGGTGCTCCTAGTGTAGTATGTTTCAACTGGTTTTCTTAAACAGTATGTAGTGTAATTATTTTGTCTTTTCTTCCCCTACCCTTTAAGTAAGCTCTGAAGTTGTGCTAATTAAACTTTAATTATGCTCAAGTGAACGTGGTCAACTCATATTTCTGTCACTCACTCTATTTCTGTTGCATGCTTTTTTTTTTTCATTATTTACAATCATAAATAAATACAACAATAAATAAACTAGATTTTTGAAGGTTATCCTACAAAAATAAATAAATAAGTAAATTAATAAATAAATAAAAACAAATAAAATCTGCAGAGATGATAAATGGGTTTCTATTGATGTATAGTGTGTATAGACATTTAAATTTAAACCACAGATGCCTTATATAAGCTTTTGAAATGTATGCCATATTAAGCAAATTGTAAACTTAGTGATGAGTTCAGAATATGAAAAATATATACTGAATGCAGTAAAAAGGCTCGCAAAAAGACTATATCGCTTGGGCAAAACAGTTTGCGCCTCACTTGTAATCTAGCCCAAATGTTAACCTATAACATATTCAGGCCTAGATTTGGAGTTCGGCGGTAAAAGGGCTGTTAACGCTCCTCGGGTTTTTTTCTGGCCGCACCATAAATTTAACTCTGGTATCGAGAGTTCAAACAAATGCTGCATTAGGCTCCAAAAAAGGAGCGTAGAGCATATTTACCGCAAATGCAACTCTCGATACCAGAGTTGCTTACGGACGCGGCCGGCATCAAAAACGTGCTCGTGCACGATTCTCCCATAGGAAACAATGGGGCTGTTTGAGCTGAAAAAAAACCTAACACCTGCAAAAAAGCAGCGTTCAGCTCTTAACGCAGCCCCATTGTTTCCTATGGGGAAACACTTCCTACGTCTGCACCTAACACTCTAACATGTACCCCGAGTCTAAACACCCCTAACCTTACACTTATTAACCCCTAATCTGCCGCCCCCGCTATCGCTGACCCCTGCATTACACTTTTAACCCCTAATCTGCCGCTCCGTAAACCGCCGCCACCTACGTTATCCCTATGTACCCCTAATCTGCTGCCCTAACATCGCCGACCCCTATGTTATATTTATTAACCCCTAATCTGCCCCCCACAACGTCGCCGACACCTGCCTACACTTATTAACCCCTAATCTGCCGAGCGGACCTGAGCGCTACTATAATAAAGTTATTAACCCCTAATCCGCCTCACTAACCCTATCATAAATAGTATTAACCCCTAATCTGCCCTCCCTAACATCGCCGACACCTACCTTCAATTATTAACCCCTAATCTGCCGACCGGAGCTCACCGCTATTCTAATAAATGTATTAACCCCTAAAGCTAAGTCTAACCCTAACACTAACACCCCCCTAAGTTAAATATAATTTTTATCTAACGAAATAAATTAACTCTTATTAAATAAATGATTCCTATTTAAAGCTAAATACTTACCTGTAAAATAAATCCTAATATAGCTACAATATAAATTATAATTATATTATAGCTATTTTAGGATTAATATTTATTTTACAGGCAACTTTGTAATTATTTTAACCAGGTACAATAGCTATTAAATAGTTAAGAACTATTTAATAGTTACCTAGTTAAAATAATAACAAATTTACCTGTAAAATAAATCCTAACCTAAGATATAATTAAACCTAACACTACCCTATCAATAAAATAATTAAATAAACTACCTACAATTACCTACAATTAACCTAACACTACACTATCAATAAATTAATTAAACACAATTGCTACAAATAAATACAATTAAATAAACTATCTAAAGTACAAAAAATAAAAAAGAACTAAGTTACAGAAAATAATAAAATATTTACAAACATAAGAAAAATATTACAACAATTTTAAACTAATTACACCTACTCTAAGCCCCCTAATAAAATAACAAAGCCCCCCAAAATAAAAAATTCCCTACCCTATTCTAAAATACAAATATTACAAGCTCTTTTACCTTACCAGCCCTGAACAGGTCCCTTTGCGGGGCATGCCCCAAGAATTTCAGCTCTTTTGCCTGTAAAAAAAAACATACAATACCCCCCCCCCCAACATTACAACCCACCACCCACATACCCCTAATCTAACCCAAACCCCCCTTAAATAAACCTAACACTACCCCCCTGATGATCTTCCTACCTTGTCTTCACCATGCCAGGTTCACCGATCCGTCCTGGCTCCAAGATCTTCATCCAACCCAAGCGGGGGCTAGACATCCACTGAAGAAGTCCAGAAGAGGGTCCAAAGTCTTCCTCCTATCCGGCAAGAAGAGGACATCCGGACCGGCAAACATCTTCTCCAAGCGGCATCTTCTATCTTCTTCCATCCGATGACGACCGGCTCCATCTTGAAGACCTCCAGCGCGGATCCATCCTCTTCTTCCGACGACTAGACGACGAATGACGGTTCCTTTAAGGGACGTCATCCAAGATGGCGTCCCTCGAATTCCGATTGGCTGATAGGATTCTATCAGCCAATCGGAATTAAGGTAGGAATTTTCTTTTTGGCTGATGGAATCAGCCAATCAGAATATAGTTCAATCCGATTGGCTGATCCAATCAGCCAATCAGATTGAGCTCGCATTCTATTGGCTGTTCCGATCAGCCAATAGAATGCGAGCTCAATCTGATTGGCTGATTGGATCAGCCAATCGGATTGAACTATATTCTGATTGGCTGATTCCATCAGCCAATCAGAAAATTCCTACCTTAATTCCGATTGGCTGATAGAATCCTATCAGCCAATCGGAATTCGAGGGACGCCATCTTGGATGACGTCCCTTAAAGGAACCGTCATTCGTCGTCTAGTCGTCGGAAGAAGAGGATGGATCCGCGCTGGAGGTCTTCAAGATGGAGCCGGTCGTCATCGGATGGAAGAAGATAGAAGATGCCGCTTGGAGAAGATGTTTGCCGGTCCGGATGTCCTCTTCTTGCCGGATAGGAGGAAGACTTTGGAGCACCGGATTATGGATCGCCAACCCCCGCTTGGGTTGGATGAAGATCTTGGAGCCAGGACGGATCGGTGAACCTGGTATGGTGAAGACAAGGTAGGAAGATCTTCAGGGGATTAGTGTTAGGTTTATTTAAGGGGGGTTTGGGTTAGATTAGGGGTATGTGGGTGGTGGGTTGTAATGTTGGGGGGGGGGGTATTGTATGTTTTTTTTTACAGGCAAAAGAGCTGAAATTCTTGGGGCATGCCCCGCAAAGGGCCCTGTTCAGGGCTGGTAAGGTAAAAGAGCTTGTAATATTTGTATTTTAGAATAGGGTAGGGAATTTTTTATTTTGGGGGGCTTTGTTATTTTATTAGGGGGCTTAGAGTAGGTGTAATTAGTTTAAAATTGTTGTAATATTTTTCTTATGTTTGTAAATATTTTATTATTTTCTGTAACTTAGTTCTTTTTTATTTTTTGTACTTTAGATAGTTTATTTAATTGTATTTATTTGTAGCAATTGTGTTTAATTAATTTATTGATAGTGTAGTGTTAGGTTAATTGTAGGTAATTGTAGGTAGTTTATTTAATTATTTTATTGATAGGGTAGTGTTAGGTTTAATTATATCTTAGGTTAGGATTTATTTTACAGGTAAATTTGTTATTATTTTAACTAGGTAACTATTAAATAGTTCTTAACTATTTAATAGCTATTGTACCTGGTTAAAATAATTACAAAGTTGCCTGTAAAATAAATATTAATCCTAAAATAGCTATAATATAATTATAATTTATATTGTAGCTATATTAGGATGTATTTTACAGGTAAGTATTTAGCTTTAAATAGGAATTATTTATTTAATAAGAGTTAATTTATTTTGTTAGATAAAAATTATATTTAACTTAGGGGGGTGTTAGTGTTAGGGTTAGACTTAGCTTTAGGGGTTAATACATTTATTAGAATAGCGGTGAGCTCCGGTCGGCAGATTAGGGGTTAATAATTGAAGGTAGGTGTCGGCGATGTTAGGGAGGGCAGATTAGGGGTTAATAATTGAAGGTAGGTGTCGGCGATGTTAGGGAGGGCAGATTAGGGGTTAATACTATTTATGATAGGGTTAGTGAGGCGGATTAGGGGTTAATAACTTTATTATAGTAGCGCTCAGGTCCGCTCGGCAGATTAGGGGTTAATAAGTGTAGGTAGGTGTCGGCGACGTTGAGGGGGGCAGATTAGGGGTTAATAAATATAACATAGGGGTCGGCGATGTTAGGGGCAGCAGATTAGGGGTACATAGGGATAACGTAGGTGGCGGCGATTTGCGGTCGGAAGATTAGGGGTTAATTATTTTAAGTAGCTTGCGGCGACGTTGTGGGGGGCAAGTTAGGGGTTAATAGATATAATACAGGGGTCGGCGGTGTTAGGGGCAGCAGATTAGGGGTACATAAGTATAACGTAGGTGGCGGTCGGCAGATTAGGGGTTAAAAATTTTAATCGAGTGGTGGCGATGTGGGGGGACCTCGGTTTAGGGGTACATAGGTAGTTTATGGGTGTTAGTGTACTTTAGGGTACAGTAGTTAAGAGCTTTATAAACCGGCGTTAGCCAGAAAGCTCTTAACTCCTGCTATTTTCAGGCGGCTGGAATCTTGTCGTTAGAGCTCTAACGCTCACTGCAGAAACGACTCTAAATACCGGCGTTAGGAAGATCCCATTGAAAAGATAGGCTACGCAAATGGCGTAGGGGGATCTGCGGTATGGAAAAGTCGCGGCTGAAAAGTGAGCGTTAGACCCTTTAATCACTGACTCCAAATACCAGCGGGCGGCCAAAACCAGCGTTAGGAGCCTCTAACGCTGGTTTTGACGGCTACCGCCGAACTCTAAATCTAGGCCTCAGCCTAATAATGCTTGATTTACTTTTATTTTATTATAGTTTGTGTAAACAAAGCACTAGTTATACAGTATTTCATGCAACTACATGCAACTTCATGCAACTACAAAACTATATTCTTAACAAATATGAAATTACTATATGCTTTTACAAAATGTAATTGCTTTTTAAACACTTAAATGGCAAAATGGCACTGAGGGACAAAAAAAACAACAACAACAACAAAAAACAGTTATGTAAAAAGTATTTTATTTATGTCAAATATGTTAAAACAAAACACAAAACAAAACAGATGGTGATAGAGGAATTATGAATTTGTTGTTTCATAGGATCATTATTCTGATTGGTAGGAAACCAATCCAATAAGATTAGAGTAGAATGTTGTAGCCAATCTGAAATAAGTGCTGACCATAGTTACAAAATGTAAATACTCTGTTGCTGGGACTTCTTTGACGCAGCCATTGTCTGTAAAGGCAGTATAGTTTTAAAAAAAAAAACATATTTAGAGAGATGACGTCATTACTTTTATATTAGATTTAAAGATCAGATTAACTGGGACACATTAAGAGTTAATAATAAGCAGATATTTAAATAGTTTCACAAACATTTACAACAACCTCTGTAATAGTAATATTATATCTGTAAACTTAAATAGCTAAATAAAAAAAAAATACAAAAAAATGAAGTTTTAAATGAGGGTGGGGATTTTGAGAAAGCAAAGCTTGGAAAACACAAACATTATTATTATCATTATTATTATTATTATTATTATTATTATTATGATTTTCAATCTAAAAGGATACTAAATAAATGTAATATAGAAAACAATTTAGACAGTGAATTCTTATTACAAAAAATATATAAAATTATAATTATAATTTGTATTCTTAAAAAATAATAACAACTACATCTGGTTCAAGTTGTCAAAATATAAGAAAGTGCATACAATGATCATTGTAACATTTATATTCATAAAATGTTAACAAACTAAAAAATATAAAATAGTATATACAATATTAAATTGTTTTTAAGATATTAATTTAAAAAAAAATCAAATTTAGCTAAACTGCATCTTAGAAAGACAGTTCATCCTATGAGGCTTCTCTCTGAAAAAAGGGCCAGATTACAAGTGGCTCGCTAATGATAGCAAACGCCACACTAACATTAGCGCACTACTTAATATTACAAGTCCGTGGTACAGCACATTTTCAGAGAAGGGTTAGCGTGTCCGACAGTGCAACCTATACGTTCAATGGATATTGCAAATGCACTAACTTGCATTTATATTAAAAGTTGAAAGTTATAGTTTGCTCTAGAGCAAAAGCCAAAACTGCCCTAGAATATTTAGCGTGACTTGAGACCTGAAGTAAAGTGTAAGTAGGATTAAAAAAAGTTGCACAAAACACATAAAAAACACATTAAAATAAGCTATTACACTCATATTTAGACCTTTTAATAAAATGATAGGATTTTGCACTAGCGCTATCGAGATTTTGCGATCCATTTTTCTCCTGCTGATATTACAAGTCAGGATAAATTGCAGTTGCACTAGCGCAATCACCTTTTCTGCTTCAATCCTTACCACGATCTAAGAGCTCTGGTAAACAGTATTACACAACGAAAAAGTCGCACAAAACACAACAAAAATATATTACAAAGTATACTTACACCAATAAAATACACTATTAACGCCTAAACCGCCATCTCCCCACATCGCCAACACTAAATAATACTATTAACCCCTAAACTGCCATCCCCCACATAACAAAAACACTAAACTACACTATTAACCCCTAAACCACCATTCCCCCACATTGCCAAACCTAAACAATACTATTTAAACCCTAAACCACCATCCCCCCACATCGCAAACCCTAAAATACACTATTAACCCCTAAATCACCATCCGCCCACAACGCAAAGTAATAAACTAACATCTAAACCCCCTAACAAAACACCCCCTAACTTAAATTAACCTAAATTAAAATACCCATAAACAAACTTAAAAAAAAAACTACCTTAAAAAAAAAACTTACCTGTAAAATTAAATTCAAACTAAAATAAAAAACACCATTACTGTAAAAAAACTAACTTTACAAAAACAAAACTACCATTTAAAAAAAATAATAATATTCCCCCATATCGCCAACCCTAAATAATACTATTAAATCCTAAACCATCATCATTACAAACACTAAACTACACTATTAACCCCTAAACTGCCTAGCGCTGCGGAATCTGTCGGCGCTCTACAAATACTGGTTAGTAATAAAATAATAATAAACTGCAACCCCCCATATCGCCAATCCAAAAATACTATTAACCCCTAAACTGCCACCCCCCACAATGCAAAGTAATAAACTAACATCCAAACCCCCTAACCTAACACTGCCTAACTTAACCCAAATTAAAATGCACATAAATTAACTGTAAAATCAAACCTAAGCTTACCTTAAGACAAAAAAAAACCCCTAATATTTGCATTGCCCTAAAGCGAACAGCTCTTTTGGTGAAAAAAACCCCAATAACCCCCTAACATTACAACCCCCACCCCCCACTCCCCATAATAAAATACTACCTAAAAAATCCTAAACTACCCATTGCCCCGAAAAGGGCATTTGGATGGACATTGTCCTTAAAAGGGCA
Source organism: Bombina bombina (assembly GCF_027579735.1). Classification (NCBI taxonomy): domain Eukaryota; kingdom Metazoa; phylum Chordata; class Amphibia; order Anura; family Bombinatoridae; genus Bombina; species Bombina bombina. The sequence continues at coordinate 743,600,146 of NC_069503.1, read as the reverse complement.
TTCAGCTCTTTTGCTGCCCAAATAAAATAAAAAATAAAAATCTAAAAAAACACCCCCCAAAAAACCCAAAAAACTAAATCTAACCCCAAAGTTGGTACTCACTGATGATGATGGGTGGCGCTCCATCTTCATCCCGGCGGCGGTCCATCTTCATATTCTTCTATCTTCATCCCGGCGTCAGCGGTCCATCTTCTATCTTCATCCCGGTTGCAGCGGCAAGGTCAGTGGCAATGGTGATGCCGGTCCTTATCTTCAGACCTTCAACATGGAGGTCCTCTTTATGGGGTCTCCAGCCTCACACTGAAAAGTTATATATAGGGGTATCCTTGCATTCCTATTGGCTGATTTGAATATTCATATTGAAATCAGCCAATAGGATAAAAGGAAAAAGCTTTTATCCTATTAGATGATTTGAATTTGAAGAGCTGGAGACCGCATGAAGAGGACCTCCGTTTTGAAGGTCTGAAGTTGAGGATTGACGTCGCCGCCACCATCGCCACTGACCTCGCCACGCCACCACTGGGATGAAGATAGAAGATGGACTAGCCGAAGCCAGGATGAAGATGGGGGAAGATGAAGATGTGTGCTGTGTGTATATATATATATATATATATATATATATATATATATATATATATATATATATATATATTTAAATATAAAATCATCCAGGGGTATGTGCAGACTACTCAAGTTCCTCCAAATCAAAATCATCAAACCATGTCTTCATAAACCTTACTTTGTTCACAGGGGCACAATGAGCCTGGAATAGGGAAGGTTCTTCCCCAAACTGATAACACAAAGCTGGATGCACCTAATCATCTAAAATTTGTATCTGTAGCATTAAGATCACCCTTCATTAGAACTAAGATGCCTAGTCCAGACCCTGAAAAATAGCCCTAAACCATTACCCCCCCCATAGTGTATGCCTGATTAACTAGGCTAGTGTATGATAAATGAAGCATTCTGAATGTTTTAGACTCTTTTTTAAATCAGTATTACTGTTTTTAATAATTTATATATATTGTTAATGACCCTCCATTTATCTGAAGCCCTAAAACCTGTAATTGTCTTGAATAGTTATAATATATAAAGGAACAGATTACAAGTGGCACACTAATGATAGCACTGGACCAATCTACCATTTGTCGCGATCGCTCAGCTGATCGCTCTTCCCCCTTCCGGATTTCTTCAGCGCTGTTGCGCTACACTTCGTTGCCTAGCAACTTGACTGAAGCCGTCCCTCTCCTCTGACATCAGAATGGCTTCTTATTCCGACGTCTTCTCTCCTCCGGTGCCTGTTTGTTTTTCACTCGTTGGCTTGTGAGTATTTCTCATATTTCTGAACCTGTGCTTATCGTTATTCTGAATCCTGAACCCCTATCTGACTATCCCTTGTTGCTGGACTTTGCTTGTTGGATTACTCTACTGCTTAACCCCTACCTGCCTGATTACACGTTGCTGGACATTGCTTGTTTGATTACTCTATTGCTTAACCCCTACCTGCCTGATTACACGTTGCTGGACTTTGCTTGTTGGATTACTCTACTGCTTAACCCCTACCTGCCTGATTACACGTTGCTGGACATTGCTTGTTTGATTACTCTATTGCTTAACCCTCACCTGCCTGATTACACGTTGCTGGACATTGCTTGTTGGATTACTCTATTGCTTAACCCCTACCTGCCTGATTACAGGTTGCTGGACTTTGCTTGTTGGATTACTCTACTGCTTAACCCCTACCTGCCTGATTACACGTTGCTGGACATTGCTTGTTTGATTACTCTATTGCTTAACCCCTACCTGCCTGATTACACGTTGCTGGACTTTGCTTGTTGGATTACTCTACTGCTTAACCCCTACCTGCCTGATTACACGTTGCTGGACATTGCTTGTTTGATTACTCTATTGCTTAACCCTTACCTGCCTGATTACACGTTGCTGGACATTGCTTGTTGGATTACTCTATTGCTTAACCCCTACCTGCCTGATTACAGGTTGCTGGACTTTGCTTGTTGGATTACTCTACTGCTTAACCTCTACCTGCCTGATTATTCGTTGCTGGACATTGCTTACTTGACAACTCTCTTGATTAACCCTATCTACTCAAAGTTTCTTCTCCTGACCCTGCTGTGCCATCTTCCAGCCTATCTCTGTGAGTATTTTATACTATAGCTGTCGCAGGGTCAGGTCCTGGTATATACTCACTGTGCTAGGGTGTTATTACCCTCATTCTAGCATTTGGGTCTTACTCTGGACTTTACCTATCCTGACATTACAAACAGGCCATAAAATGGACCCTGGTGAGTTATCCAGAGCTGTGGCTCTACAAGGACAGCTGCTTGGCACCCACTCCACACACTTGCAATCATTGGACTCTAAATTGGATCAAATTACTGCTCTTTTGCATAACCTCTCTCCACCTTCACAAGTCCCTGTAACTCCTGTTGTTCCTGCGGCCAGTTCTAATCCTACATATAATCCGCCACATCCTGCTGAACAGTTAGTACCCAGAATTCCGCTACCTGATAAATATGATGGCAACCCGGATGACTGTCGAGGATTCCTTAATCAGTGCCGCCTACATTTCAGAAATAATCCTCTGATGTTTGTTTCCTCTTCCTCCAAGATCACCTTTTTGATTTCTCTTATGAAAGGTAAAGCCTTGGCTTGAGTTTCTCCATTGTTGGAAAAGGATGATCCTTTGCTGCATGATATTGACACTTTTGTATCAATATTTTCTTCTGTGTTCGATAAACCTGGAAGGTCTGCAGCTGCCGAAGCAGGACTTTTAGATTTAAGGCAGGGTTCTCTTTTTGTAGCACAATACGCTATAGAATTTCGGACTTTAGCTGCTGAAACTATGTGGAATCATGGGGCCCTGCGTGCAGCATTCTGTAAAGGTCTTTGCGATCGTTTAAAAGACGAACTGGTTTATAGAGATCTGAAGCTTGGTCCTGGGAATGACAAAAGAGGGAAGAGGCGCTCTGGTGCAGATAAACCCAATAATGAGTGAGATTTCCAATAAAAGAGAAATACTAATACTCACAAAGGTGATTGCACTTCCAGTGCAATAATCCACAAGCCGAAACTTCTGAGCCGTTCGGCTGACTCTTTCTCTCCCGGTATGCTCACGGCGACAATCTGGCCCCTAAGAGAAATAAAGCATAGAACACCTTTGGTGCAGATAACCCTGACCAATATGGAACTACTATCAGAGGGTAGATGTGAATACTCACAAACGTGTGTGCACAATCAGTGCAATATCGAGCGGACCGAAACTTTATAAAGCCGTTCGGCTGACTTCCGAAAGAAATGTGGCTATTGCTCTCACAAGTCCAGTGGAAAAGAACAGTTCAAAGCAAGGTAGAACAATATAAAAACTTTTATTAAAATACTTAAAACTTCGCTACGCGTTTCTCGGCTGCTCGCCGTTTCATCAGGCTCATAAATTTAGTGAACTACCTTGCTGTCTTAAAAAGGCTGAATTAACCAATGGGGATAGTTTGTGTATTACACACCCACCGTAACTCCCCCACCAATGGAGATGGTTTAAATGTTGCACACCCACCATAACATGTGTATTGATTGATTAGGTGCTACACCTCTTGCAAAAACTTTATAACTAACAAAGTTGTATCTCAGCTGTCGATAACATACTATTACAGATATCAATATATACATATTCGTGACAACATCGAACAACATATTGCGGGTAAACATAAAGACTCAACTTATATCTGATGCACGACGTGTGCGCAATGATCTAAATATTATACATAATATGTACAAATAAATGTCCTATAAATTCTAGGTTTCAGGGGATTAACCCTTCCTTATATAAGTATATGATCTGTGTACATAATACCCTCGCTGTGTTATTGATATGACACTTAGATACATGATGCCGTTTATCATGCATCATACATGTATAGTTACTGCTTGTTAACATAATACATAAAGATAGTGATTAAATATTATGACATTCGTTGTAAATGCAATAAATCTCAATGTATTTCTAAGTATTTTGGATATTGTCCAATTTGGTTTAAGAGATAATAATAACATTCTATTATTTGAATCTAAACATTCTATATAATCCCAAATTACGGTTTCGAACCCTTAGTGTTTTTAAATAAATTTATAGTGGCATTAGTAACCTTGTAATAATATAGTTCCTATAATACCTATACCATATGTGTTTCCTCTACGTGATGATATATCGAGGAGGATATATCCTAGATGTAGTGCTAATGTGAATCATGGTTATAGGGATATTAGTGTATGTGCCCTTAATGTTATAGGGATATTAGTGTATGTGCCCTTAATGTGGTGAATCTATAAGTAGCATTTATCTAAAGGGAATACTGATTAATTCGAATATAAAGATGCTACTGGTGATAATTATAACTAGAAATGGGTAGTGTTGAGAAATACACATATATATTTTGAATCACATATATATATACCAAATATATGTAGTCTTTTCCAAAGCCAATATGGCTCAGAAGAGTTAATATAAATATAAATATAAAAACATCACTACACATGATTTGGGTTAAGACCAAGGAATTTGAATTCCAATACTCAAGTTATAGAAATAGGAACTATCCCAATCATAATGGGATCTATCTACAACAGTAATAAAATAAAGGTATATAAAAGATTCCGCTTTAGATTTCACAATCCTCGTACACACACTTTTTCACACTCTATAATAGGTGTTTATACAAACCTTGTTCTACCAATTTTTTCTATTTAACACAACGTTAGACCACACAGACATTTCACCCTTCACCCCAAAACTTTAGACATTTACAAGCACAGCTACACTAATTAATTGTTGCATTACAGTTTCTCAACACTACCCATTTCTAGTTATAATTATCACCAGTAGCATCTTTATATTCGAATTAATCAGTATTCCCTTTAGATAAATGCTACTTATAGATTCACCACATTAAGGGCACATACACTAATATCCCTATAACATTAAGGGCACATACACTAATATCCCTATAACCATGATTCACATTAGCACTACATCTAGGATATATCCTCCTCGATATATCATCACGTAGAGGAAACACATATGGTATAGGTATTATAGGAACTATATTATTACAAGGTTACTAATGCCACTATAAATTTATTTAAAAACACTAAGGGTTCGAAACCGTAATTTGGGATTATATAGAATGTTTAGATTCAAATAATAGAATGTTATTATTATCTCTTAAACCAAATTGGACAATATCCAAAATACTTAGAAATACATTGAGATTTATTGCATTTACAACGAATGTCATAATATTTAATCACTATCTTTATGTATTATGTTAACAAGCAGTAACTATACATGTATGATGCATGATAAACGGCATCATGTATCTAAGTGTCATATCAATAACACAGCGAGGGTATTATGTACACAGATCATATACTTATATAAGGAAGGGTTAATCCCCTGAAACCTAGAATTTATAGGACATTTATTTGTACATATTATGTATAATATTTAGATCATTGCGCACACGTCGTGCATCAGATATAAGTTGAGTCTTTATGTTTACCCGCAATATGTTGTTCGATGTTGTCACGAATATGTATATATTGATATCTGTAATAGTATGTTATCGACAGCTGAGATACAACTTTGTTAGTTATAAAGTTTTTGCAAGAGGTGTAGCACCTAATCAATCAATACACATGTTATGGTGGGTGTGCAACATTTAAACCATCTCCATTGGTGGGGGAGTTACGGTGGGTGTGTAATACACAAACTATCCCCATTGGTTAATTCAGCCTTTTTAAGACAGCAAGGTAGTTCACTAAATTTATGAGCCTGATGAAACGGCGAGCAGCCGAGAAACGCGTAGTGAAGTTTTAAGTATTTTAATAAAAGTTTTTATATTGTTCTACCTTGCTTTGAACTGTTCTTTTCCACTGGACTTGTGAGAGCAATAGCCACATTTCTTTCGGAAGTCAGCCGAACGGCTTTATAAAGTTTCGGTCCGCTCGATATTGCACTGATTGTGCACACACGTTTGTGAGTATTCACATCTACCCTCTGATAGTAGTTCCATATTGGTCAGGGTTATCTGCACCAAAGGTGTTCTATGCTTTATTTCTCTTAGGGGCCAGATTGTCGCCGGGAGCATACCGGGGCCTGATTGTTGCCGGGAGCATACCGGGAGAGAAAGAGTCAGCCGAACGGCTCAGAAGTTTCGGCTTGTGGATTATTGCACTGGAAGTGCAATCACCTTTGTGAGTATTAGTATTTCTCTTTTATTGGAAATCTCACTCATTATTGGGTTTATCTGCACCAGAGCGCCTCTTCCCTCTTTTGTCATTCCCAGGACCAAGCTTCATTTCTACGTATACTTTGGAGAGAGCTGCTGATTCCTGGGGCTATCTACACTATATAATTTCTTAAGAATTGTGGGACTTTTCAGTACACTGAATATACATGGACTTTTCTTTTTCTATATATCAATACCGAGGAATCCAATAAGTATTTATTATATTTCATTTGTTGATCATTTTTTATATATATATATATATAATTTTAGTGTTGTATTTTTGTTTTATATTATATATTTTTTACAGGAAATAATAGAAAATATCATAATTATAAACTTTCACTTTAAGAATAGCATTGAATAGGCGCACCTCTCTTTTCCTAAAAACACACTTTGGTTAGTGCTGTTTTTTTTTTTTTTTTTTTTTTTTTTTTCTCATATACTATAATTTTATAGAGATCTTCCTGATTCTCTAGAAGAACTCATCAATTTATGTATCAAGTTAGATGCTCGTTACTCTGAGCGTCTCCATGAACGTGACCGTAACAGAAGATCCTTTTTAAAATCCAATTTCCGTCCTTTGTCTCGTTCACCTAACCTTCTTGCTCCGAATTCTTCTATCTCTGAATCTAGTGAACCCATGGAGGTTGGTGCAATTAAGTTATCTGAAGCTGAACGTCTCAGAAGGCGTAATCTTGGACTATGTCTATATTGTGGTATTAAGGGACATATGTTAAAAGATTGCCCAACCCGTCCAGTAAAAGCCAGGGCTTAACTCCAGAAAGAGGGACTGAGTTAAGCCAAAAATATTTTCCTACCCTCAATCCCAAGCTGTTTGTTCCAGTCACCTTCCGTTTTGGCAACACCAAGTTCCAGGCTCAAGCACTCATTGATTCTGGAGATGCTGGAATGTTTATGGATTCGGATTTTGTTAATTCCCTTCGGATTCCTTTGCTTTCCAAGAGCCAAGTAATTAAGGTCACTACTGTCAGTGGTCAACCTTTAGGTTCAGGAATCATTCAATATTCTACTATACCACTTCTTATGTCTGTAGGAGTACTTCATTCGGAGTCCATCTGTTTTGACATCATCTCTTCTCCTCAGTTTCCTTTAATTTTGGGACTTCCATGGCTACAACTTCATGATCCGGTTTTCTCCTGGTCAAAAGGGGAACTTGTTACCTGGGGATCCTCTTGTTTCCAAAAGTGTTTACAGAATACTCCCAAACCTTCTAGTACAGTTGTGGCAGTTTTGGACATTCCTGATTCTTAGCCTGTACAGTTTTGGACATTCCTGATTCTTAGCCTGTACAATATCATTCTTTTTGTGATGTCTTTTCTAAGAAGGATGCTCAAGTATTACCTCCACATCGGGACTTTGATTGTCCCATTGATTTACTACCTGGAGCACCTCTTCCTAAGGGTAAAACATACCCACTTTCTTGTCAAGAAAATGTTTCTCTCGAAGACTACATCAAGGATAATTTGGCCCGAGGTTTTATTCGCCCTTCTTCCTCTCCGGTAGGAGCAGGTTTTTTCTTTGTTGAGGTCTACGTCCTTGCATTGACTATCGTGCTCTTAATCAGATTACAATCAAGAATTGTTATCCCCTTCCTCTCATTCCTGAATTGTTTGATCATCTCCAGGGTGCTTCCATTTTTACCAAATTGGATCTTCGTGGGGCATACAATTTGGTCAGGATTCGAAAAGGGGATGAGTGGAAAACAGCCTTCAACACAAGGTTTGGACACTATGAATATTTAGTTATGCCTTTTGGGTTATGCAATGCCCCTGCAGTTTTTCAACATTTTGTTAATGAAATATTCAGAGACTATCTTAATCAATTCGTCATTATCTATCTTGATGATATTTTGATTTATTCTCGGACTTTGCAGGATCACGTTCATCACGTTAAACTAGTACTCCAGAGATTACGTGAAAATTCTCTATTTGCCAAGCTTGAAAAGTGCTCTTTTCATCAAGAATCTATTCATTTTTTGGGTTACATCATTTCTCCGTCTGGATTTGAGATGGATTCTGACAAACTGTCGGCTATTATAGATTGGCCTAGACCAACTTCCCTAAAATCTCTTCAGAGGTTTCTAGGGTTTGCCAATTACTATCGTAAATTTATAAAAGACTTTGCTAATATATCGGCACCTCTTACTGCTCTTACTAAGAAGGCTCAGGATTGCAAACATTGGTCTGATAAAGCCTTACAGGCCTTTGAGTCTCTGAAATCTGCGTTTACTTCGGCCCCCGTTCTTTGCCATCCAGTTCCGAGTCTCCAATTCATCGTTGAAGTGGATGCTTCTCTTATCGCTGCCGGGGCTGTGCTTTCTCAACGAAATCCCGTCACTAGCAAAATCCTTCCTGTGGGGTTCTTCTCCAAGAAGTTTAATACTTCAGAACTGAATTACGACGTCGGTAACAAAGAATTGTTAGCGATTAAGATGGCCTTGGAAGAATGGAGACATCTGCTTGAAGGCACGGTTCAGCCATTCCTTATTCTTACGGATCATAAAAATCTTCTGTATCAGATTCTGGAAATCTCTATGCAAACAATTTGGAGTTACCATATCTCTATCTACTGCCCATCATCCTCAATCCAACGGTCAAACTGAACGAGTTAACCAATCTCTTGAATCTTATCTCAGACATTATGTTAATCATCAGCATTCCAATTGGTCTCAACTTCTTCCTTTGGCTGAACTTGCTTACAGCTTCTTTACAGACTTCTCCCTTTAAGGCAGCTTATGGATTCAAGCCTAGAACTTTTTCTATGTCTTCTGGGGTTTCTGGTGTTCCTGAAGCAGATCGAACTGTGAAGAATCTCTGTAAACACTGGAAGAAGATTCGGGAAATTCTTCTCCTCTCTTCTCTAAAGTATAAGCGATTTGCTGATCGCAGACGCCGTAAGGCACATTCATTCCGCACCGGAGACAAAGTTTGGATATCAACCAGATTCATTCGTCTTAAGCAGCCTTGTGCTAAATTGGGTCCTAAATACATAGGACCGTTTAGAATTGTTTCCAAGGTTTGTTCTACTGCTTACAAGGTGGCTTTACCAGACAACCTGAAGATTCATCCTGTATTTCATGTGTCTCTTCTTAAACCGGCAGTCTCTAATCGGTTTTCCACCAAAAAGAAGACTCCCTCTCCGTTTCTTGTGGATGGTACTTCAGAATTCGAGATCAGTCAAATTCTTGATTCCAGATTACGAGGTAATCGTTTATACTATTTGGTTCATTGGAAGGGCTACCCCATTACTGAACGTTCCTGGGAACCTGCTTCTCATATCCGCGCCTCTGCCCTGATTAAACAGTTCCACGTTCGGAATCCTTTGAAGCCTACTCGTGTTCCTCGGAGGGGTCCTTGAGGAGGGGGCACTGTCGCGATCGCTCAGCTGATCGCTCTTCCCCCTTCCGGATTTCTTCAGCGCTGTTGCGCTACACTTCATTGCCTAGCAACTTGACTGAAGCCGTCCCTCTCCTCTGACGTCAGAATGGCTTCTTATTCCGGCGTCTTCTCTCCTCCGGTGCCTGTTTGTTTTTCACTCGTTGGCTTGTGAGTATTTCTCATATTTCTGAACCTGTGCTTATCGTTATTCTGAATCCTGAACCCCTATCTGACTATCCCTTGTTGCTGGACTTTGCTTGTTGGATTACTCTACTGCTTAACCCCTACCTGCCTGATTACACATTGCTGGACATTGCTTGTTTGATTACTCTATTGCTTAACCCCTACCTGCCTGATTACACGTTGCTGGACTTTGCTTGTTGGATTACTCTACTGCTTAACCCCTACCTGCCTGATTACACGTTGCTGGATATTGCTTGTTTGATTACTCTATTGCTTAACCCTTACCTGCCTGATTACACGTTGCTGGACATTGCTTGTTGGATTACTCTATTGCTTAACCCCTACCTGCCTGATTACACGTTGCTGGACTTTGCTTGTTGGATTACTCTACTGCTTAACCCCTACCTGCCTGATTACACATTGCTGGACATTGCTTGTTGGATTACTCTTTTGGTTAACCTCTACCTGCCTGATTATTCATTGCTGGACATTGCTTACTTGACAACTCTCTTGATTAACCCTATCTACTCGAAGTTTCTTCTCCTGACCCTGCTGTGCCATCTTCCAGCCTATCTCTGTGAGTATTTTATACTATAGCTGTCGCAGGGTCCTGGTATATACTCACTGTGCTAGGGTGTTATTACCCTCATTCTAGCATTTGGGTCTTACTCTGGACTTTACCTATCCTGACACCATTAGCACAAGATTTTGATATTACAAGTCCAGGATAAATCCCATTAACCAGAGAAAAGTTGGCACGCCCTACTTTACTTGATTGCAGCCTATACCTTCAATTAGGCATGTCCATTTGTTTCATTACAAATGCAAATTTGTTAACAAAACACAGATATTCATTTCATTTTAACGAAAGGACTATCTGAAAGAATGCACCACAAAATTTAAAGAAAACTAATAAATACTGATAAAGTTCATCAGTATTCATTTGTTACCTTTAAATTACATTAGTGGTAAAAAATACTTAACTATAGCATGCTAGAGATCTGTGCTAACCCTAACCCTTCTTCAAAGGGCCCAGGGCCATGCTAATAGGGGCATGCTAAGCTTCCTATTAGCAGGCTTTGTCAAGAATTGTTGGGATTAGTGAGGATTTCTAGCATTGTATCGGTAAGTATATAATACTACAGGTGAATATTTTCACCTGTAACAAAGGAGCATTTACATTTGTTTAATGAAAAAAAATGTAAATGTTCCACAATTATTCACTATTCGTTTAATTTAAAATAAAATGAATACCGAATAGCATGGCTCCTGAATATTTGGAAAACGACTAATTTTTCTGAATATCTGGCTGAACTGAATTTTTTCGCCCGTGCACGTCTACTTTAATTAGTTATCACTATCGCTAGATTACGCTGGTATTACAAGTTCAAAGTTATAGTTTGTGCTCTAGCAAAAGCTAAAACTGCTCTAGAATTGATATGTAAATAATTTTAGTGAGAAACTATTTTTTAATATGATCCCATTTGGCAGTGAAACGGTGGCATGAAATATATCAAAATGGTTCTATATCAATACCTTGGTTGTCTACTAAAAAACATATGTTTGATAGGTAAATAAAAAAAAGCCTCTATTTCTGTTTAAATGGAGTGATAGTAAAAATGCTAAAAATGATCCGCCCTGTATGTAGATGGAAACAAGTTCCCCAATCTTCATTGAATTGCATTGAGCACAATTGTGACATGGGTGCTGTGGTTATCTATTAATTTAAAATATCTCTACTTTCTACTAAATATAATATACTAAATCTCTATGGTGGTACCACTAAAACCAACACAGATAAATTGTGAAATAAACTCTATGAGGGGTCCTCCATTATTTGTCAAACAGTTTATTTAGGAATCAATATATGTTAATAATAAGATAAATATTTACAGGTATATATATATATATATATATATATATATAAATCTATTTTACAGATAAACAGTCCAAAATTTAATTAATACAGGGCAACTCTTCTACACTAACCCCAATTGTGCAATACTGCTACACAGAATATTATCCCAGAAATACTTAGCCAGATTCTCTGTGCCCAACATCATCCATCTTTTAGCAGGAGCAGGATAAAATAGAGAGACAGAGGCTCTGGTGTTACAGTATTTTATAACCCAATTCAAAAGGGAGTGGCTTATCAAATGTCACTCAAAAAGACCATTGGGTGTGTCTTTCTAGACTACACTAGACAAAAGAACTACTTGAATAAACCAGCTATGTGAATTGTCAGTTATAAAATCTGTGAGCTATATTCCAATATCCCTGTGATAAAAATGTCACCACAGGTGCATCCGTTTCTTTTTCATGGGACCATGTTTTTGTGCCTACCCTACATCCGACCGAATCAATTTGCCTTTCAAACTATCACTGCATTTATATGAAAACAATGGACATTATTTAAATGTGCCACATAAAAGCTGATTGAGACCATAATCTAATATTTCCTTTTGGAATATATCTCATCATCCTTTCCTTATGGCAGTCCTATAGTGAATGGCTATAAGACAAATACAAATTCTGAAACTAACCAGTACATGTAACATTGAACACAATGAGTCAGTAAGTCAAAATATAGAATTTTGTCAATATTTGCAGTCAGAAAAGGATAGAAAGATCTAGGTAATACCTATTATAATAGACAGTTTCAGAAGCAGGACTTTATAATTCTTGCATTCTTGAAAAGAGCAAGCCAGCATTTGCACAACTGAAGACATGACTTGAAAATCATTGTTGCCAGGATTTTACCAGGTCAGCAACTTGAGAAGTAAAAACAGGACTGGGGAACTGAAAGTAGGACTTGATCAAAAGAGCCAAGGTCACTCAAGTAAAATAGCAAAGCAAATTTGCAATGTAAAGTACAGTGATAATGTGACTACACACCTCCTTATATGGATCTAATACCTAAATATGGCCCAGATTACAAATGGAGATTAGGATATCACTATCTCTGGACCTTGCTAAAATTAGTTAGGAAATTGATATTACAAATTTAATACTGAAAAATGGGGCAACAATGAAACAAAACCATTTATATAACCATATATACATATACAATATAACCATTTCTACATCACTAGTGTAGCAAAAAATTTCTGTGCTTAGACGGTAAGCTAAATAGTGGTCACCCAATTCAAAACTGTTAAACGATAAGTATATATTTATAGAATTTAGACAACCCAGGGTATTTACCTAGGGCTTTATTAACACTTAGGGCTAGATTACAAGTAGTGCACTAAATTTACGGGAACATCTCCTGCAGATCCAATGGGAGAAAGACAAAGTCCCTTAACCCCTTAATGACCACAGCACTTTTCCATTTTCTGTCCATTTGGGACCAAGGCTATTTTTACATTTTTGCGGTGTTTGTGTTTAGCTGTAATTTTCCTCTTGCTCATTTACTGTACCCACATATATTATATACCGTTTTTCTCGCCATTAAATGGACTTTCCAAAGATACCATTATTTTCATCATATCTTATAATTTACTTTAAAAAAAATTATAAAATATGAGAAAAAAATGGAAAAAAACACACTTTTTCTAACTTTGACCCCCAAAATCTTATACATCTGCAACCACCAAAAAACACCCATGCTAAATAGTTTCTAAATTTTGTCCTGAGTTTAGAAATACCCAATGTTTACATGTTCTTTGCTTTTTTTGTAAGTTATAGGGCCATAAATACAAGTAGCACTTTGCTATTTCCAAACCATTTTTTTTTCAAGATTAGCGCTAGTTACATTAGAACACTAATATCTTTCAGGAATCCCTGAATATCTATTGACATGTATATATTTTTTTTTAGTAAACATCCCAAAGTATTGATCTAGGCCAATTTTGGTATATTTCATGCCACCATTTCACCGCCAAATGCGATCAAATACAAAAAATCGTTCACTTTTTCACAAATTTTTTCACAAACTTTTGGTTTCTCACTGAAATTATTTACAAACAGCTTGTGCAATTATGGCATAAATGATTGTAAATTTTTCTTTGGGATCCCCTTTGTTCAGAAATAGCAGACATATATGGCTTTGGTGTTGCTTTTTGGTAATTAGAAGGATGCTAAATGCCACTGTGCACCACACGTGTATTATGCCCAGCAGTAAAGGGGTTAATTAGGGAGCATGTAGGGAGCTTTTTGGGGTAATTTTAGCTTTAGTGTAGTGTAGTAGACAACCCCAAGTAATGATCTAGGCCCATTTTGGTATATTTCATGCCACCATTTCACCGCCAATTGCGATCAAATTAAAAAAAAAGTTAAATTTTTCACAATTTTAGGTTTCTCACTGAAATCATTTACAAACAGCTTGTGCAATTATGGCACAAATTGTTCTAAATGCTTCTCTGGGATCCCCTTTGTTCAGAAATAGCAGACATATATGGCTTTGGCGTTGCTTTTTGGTACTTAGAAGGCCGCTAAATGCCGCTGCGCATCACACGTGTATTATAGCTAGCAGTGAAGGGGTTAATTAGGAAGTTTGTAGGGAGCTTGCAGGGTTAATTTTAGCTTTAGTGTAGAGATCAGCCTCCCACCTGACACATCAGACCCCCTGATCCCTCCCAAACAGCTCCCTTCCCTCCCCCACCCCACAATTGTCCCCGCCATCTTAAGTACTGGCAGCAACTCTGCCAGTACTAAAATAAAATATATATTTAGGCTTTTTTTTTTTTTTTTTTAAAGCATATTTACATATGCTGCTGTGTAGGAGCCCCCCTTAGCCCCCAACCTGGCTGATCCCCCACCAAACAGCTGTCTAACCCTCCCCATCTGCCTTAATGGCCGCCATCTTGGGTACTGGCATCTGTCTGCCAGTACCCAGTTTATTAAAAAAAACAGTTGCTTTTTCATTTTTTCCCCATTTTCTGTAGTGTAGCTCCCCTACCCACCAAAGAACAAACCCCCACCCCCTCCTAGATACCTTTACTGTTGTTTTGTTTTTTTAAAATAAAAAGCTGTACCTGAAACTTTTCTGTAGTGTAGCGGTTCCCACCCGCTCCCGCCCCGTGCACGCGCCCGCCCGCCACCCGGCGTGCACGCGCGCGCGCCTGTGCGTGCCCCCATCGCCCCCGCCCCCGATCCCGCCCCCCTCTACATTACCCGGCCCATCGATGGCCGCCCACCCGCCTCCCAAGTCAGCTCCCACCCACCAACGTTACCGGCCACCGATGTCCGGTGCAGAGAGGGCCACAGAGTGGCTCTCTCTGCACCGGATGGCCATTTAAGGTTATTGCAGGATGCCTCCATATCGAGGCATCACTGCAATAACCGGAAAGCAGCTGGAAGCGAGCAGGATCGCTTCCAGCTGCTTTCCACACCGAGGACGTGCAGGGTACGTTCTCAGGCATTAACTGCCTTTTTTCTGAGGACGTACCCTGCACGTCCTCGGTCGTTAATGGGGTTAATATAAACATTTTATTAAAGCATACCATGGCAGTAGCATTAAAAGTTTTAAATATATGGGGATACAAAAGGTTTACAACAGTTGGAGAGAAGGTCATGTAACTCATTGATGGTTACAGGAAGCGTTTATAGGGGTGTGCTACCAAATATTAAATTGAAGGTGACAATAATTTTTTACAGTCCATTTTTGGAGTTTTGCGTGAAATGTGTCAGATTTGGCTTTTTTTTCTCCATTTTTTAGTGTCATACCAATACAAACAAAAGAAATAAACATGAGAATGCCTAAACATTTGTAATTGTAACAATTTTCTGGGCGAAGTGGTGCATTATCTGAAATGCAGGGGTGCCAATATTTTTGGCCATGACTGTATATATATTTTTATATATATATATATATATATATATATATATATATATATATATATATATATATATTTATTTATTTATTTATATAGATGCATAAATAGATGATAGATAGATAAATATAAATAGATAGGTATAGATATATACAGATATATAGCAATATATTTTTGTAAATACTTACAACATATTCTGCAATGTGCAAATCACAGAAATGTAAAATATTTACAGTAAATATATAGTATATAGTTAAAGGGACAGTCAACCCAAAAATTACTTTAACTTATTTAGATTAGTTAAATAACGATCTTTACAGTAAACTGTAGCCAAATTTTTATCTAAATAAACTTTGGCAGAAAATAAACTTAATGATCTCATCTGGCCTTTTTGAAATGGCCGCCAGACCCCCTCCTTCTCTGACGTCTCCCAAAACCTTGCACTAACAGGATCCTTTCCTTTTTTCTCGTCCCTGCGCGCTTCTGCAATTTCAGCTCTCTAGCAGCTGTTCATACCCAGCACTCACTGCCTCTCATCCATGCTGTGCGCTGTGTGTTACAGAGAATGAGAGGCAGTGAGTGCCGGGCAGGCGGCGGTGTGATGGTATATACAAATAATAGATACATTTAGTAATCAGCACTTTTAAGACATACTACCACTGTTTAAGCTTTTAGATGGCAGAGACCGGTAGTATGCAAAGACAGAATTAGAAAGCTTACTTGCAAGATGGTGCTTCTAAAGTACCGGCTCTCCAGATAGTATGGAAGGTTGAATCCGGTGCAGCGTTTTTAATTAAAGTTATATTATACACACAATCTGACTGAGCTAAATCCTCTTTCTTTCCTGGTATCGGAGGTGAAGACTAACAGTGTACTTCTGTGACGGGGAGCATAATGCAGATACATTACAATCTTTTGAGCTTATGCACAAATCTGTATTTTATATTTTAAATTATTTTAAAACCTTTAAAAAAAGAAAGGCCAGTAAATGATGTTTGCATGGTTTAGCTAAGCAACAATACTGACTTTTTATTTAATTAATGCTGCAAACATGCTTGTCATCCTGTGGTGGGAAAGTGATCTGTATGCTGGTGCTATAAGAAAAGCCTGTACCTGATACTGACATGAGACAATGGTATCACTTTCCCTGAATGGGTCAGGCACTTAGGCAGAAATAAATTTGCGCCCGGTGTCCCACTGATTGCTTGCAGGTTGTGGTGCACGCTGTTGATGGAGGCTCGCAACTTGAATATCAGCAGCTACTTGGGGTGCTGATATTTCCGGAGCAGACATGTAGCCAAATCTTAGAACATTTATCTAATGCGAGTGTGATCGCACAGTTCTGGGACACCGGGCACCTTAGAAAAGCTGATCGCCAGCATAATAGGCACTTAGGCAGAAATAAGTTTGCGCCCAGTGTCCCAGAACTGTGCGATCACACTCGCATTAGATAAATGTTCTAAGATTTGGCTACATGTCTGCTCCGGAAATATCAGCACCCCAAGTAGCTGCTGATATTCAAGTTGCGAGCCTCCATCAACAGCGTGCACCACAACCTGCAAGCAATTAGTGGGACACCGGGCGCAAATTTATTTCTGCCTAAGTGCCTGACCCATTCAGGGAAAGTGATACCTTTGTCTCATGTCAGTATCAGGTACAGGCTTTTCTTATAGCAC
Source organism: Bombina bombina (assembly GCF_027579735.1). Classification (NCBI taxonomy): domain Eukaryota; kingdom Metazoa; phylum Chordata; class Amphibia; order Anura; family Bombinatoridae; genus Bombina; species Bombina bombina. The sequence goes on along the minus strand of NC_069503.1, from coordinate 743,582,813 downwards.
CAGCATACAGATCACTTTCCCACCACAGGATGACAAGCATGTTTGCAGCATTAATTAAATAAAAAGTCAGTATTGTTGCTTAGCTAAACCGTGCAAACATCATTTACTGGCCTTTCTTTTTTTAAAGGTTTTAAAATAATTTAAAATATAAAATACAGATTTGTGCATAAGCTCAAAAGATTGTAATGTATCTGCATTATGCTCCCCGTTACACAAGTACACTGTTAGTCTTCACCTCCGATACCAGGAAAGAAAGAGGATTTAGCTCAGTCAGATTGTGTGTATAATATAATTTTAATTAAAAACGCTGCACCGGATTCAACCTTCCATACTATCTGGAGAGCCGCTACTTTAGAAGCACCATCTTGCGAGTAAGCTTTCTAATTCTGTCTTTGCATACTACTGGTCTCTGCCATCTAAAAGCTTAAACAGTGGTAGTATGTCTTAAAAGTGCTGATTACTAAATGTATCTATTATTGGTATATACCATCACACCGCCGCCTGCCCGGCACTCACTGCCTCTCATTCTCTGTAACACACAGCGCACAGCATGGATGAGAGGCAGTGAGTGCTGGGTATGAACAGCTGCTAGAGAGCTGAAATTGCAGGAGCGCGCAGGGACGAGAAAAAAGGAAAGAATCCTGTTAGTGCAAGGTTTTGGGAGACGTCAGAGGAGGAGGGGTCAGGCGGCCATTTCAAAAAGGCCAGATGAGATCAGTAAGCTTATTTTCTGCCAAAGTTTATTTAGATAAAAATTTGGCTACAGTTTACTGTAAAGATCGTTATTTAACTAATCTAAATAAGTTAAAGTAATTTTTGGGTTGACTGTCCCTTTAACGCTGTTACCAGGCTGGCATGGTGCTACAAGTGTGCAAAGTTGGTGCTACTACCTGACACTAAACACTGTTTTTTTCTGTCTTGAATTGGAATATATGAATCCTTAAAGGGACACTGAACCCAATTTTTTCTCTTTCATGATTCAGATAGAGCATGCAGTTTTAAGCAACTTTCTAATTTACTCCTATTATCAATTTTTCTTGCTATCTTTATTTAAAAAAGAAGGCATCTATACTTTTTTTTGATTCAGTACTCTGGAAAACACTTTTTTGTTGGTGGATGAATTTATCCACCAATCAGCAAGAACAACCCAGGTTATTCACCAAAAATGGGCCGGCATCTAAACTTACATTCTTGCATTTCAAATAAAGATACCAAGAGAATGAAGAAAATTTGATAATAGGAGTAAATTAGAAAGTTGCTTAAAATGTCATGCTCTATCTGAATCACAATAGAAAAATTGGGTTCAGTGTCCCTTGAATAATGGTGCTGTATTTCCAGTCCATGGGGAGTTAAATACACTAATGCATTACAGCACAAGTTCACTCTATTTGCGTCTATTGGGAAGGTGATATAGCTTTAGATTGGCCTTACCATCTGCCTTCTCTAATCCTTAAAAACAAACAGCATTAGTTTGGACATTTTAAAAATCGCAAAAAAGAAAAACAAAAATGCAAACTTAACCCCTTAATGACAAGTGACGTACCCTGTATGTTACTGTTCTTTCTATGGGGGTTTAATAGCATGGGACCGCACTATTTTAGTAGGAGTGCACGAGGTAGGGAGGGTCTAATAGCACTGTCTTGCAGCTCTCAGCAAGACACGCACTTTTACAGGCAGACAATCCCTTATGACCAGCGATGTACAGGGCATGATGCAGTCGTTAAGGGGTTAAACATGCATTTTTTTTATACAAAGCTTTTCTCCATCCATCCAGCCAGAGCCTGGGTTTCTTGGATATTAAGTTGCACTGTATAGTTCAATTTGTTTGTTTTTTTAATAATTTTCTTTTTATTAACTTAGGCCTAGATTTGGAGTTTGGCGTTAGCCGTGAAAACCAGCGTTAGAGGCTCCTAACGCTGGTTTTAGGCTACCGCCGGTATTTGGAGTCACTCAAAATAGGGTCTAACGCTCACTTTTCAGCCGCAACTTTTCCATACCGCAGATCCCCTTACGTAAATTGCGTATCCTATCTTTTCAATGGGATCTTTCTAACTCCGGTATTTAGAGTCGTTTCTGAAGTGAGCGTTAGACATCTAACGGCAAAACTCCAGCCGCAGGAAAAAAGTCAGTAGTTAAGAGCTTTCTGGGCTAACGCCGGTTTATAAAGCTCTTAACTACTGTACTCTAAAGTACACTAACACCCATAAACTACCTATGTACCCCTAAACCGAGGTCCCCCCACATCGCCGACACTCGAATAATTTTTTTTAACCCCTAATCTGCCGACCGCCACCTACGTTATCCTTATGTACCCCTAATCTGCTGCCCCTAACACCGCTGACCCCTATATTATATTTATTAATCCCTAATCTGCCCCCCACAACGTCGCCGCCAGCTACCTACACCTATTAACCCCTAATCTGCCGACCGCAAAGCACCGCCACCTACGTTATCCTTATGTACCCCTAATCTGCTGCCCCTAACACCGCCGACCCCTGTATTATATTTATTAACCCCTAATCTGCCCCCACAACGTCGCAGCCAGCTACCTACAATAATTAACCCCTAATCTGCCGACCGCAAAGCGCCGCCACCTACGTTATCCTTATGTACCCCTAATCTGCTGCCCCTAACACCGCCGACCCCTGTATTATATTTATTAACCCCTAATCTGCCCCCCACAACGTCGCCTCCACCTGCCTACACTTATTAACCCTTAATCTGCCAACCGGAGCTCAACGATATTCTAATAAATGTATTAACCCCTAAAGCTAAGTCTAACCCTAACACTAACACCCCCCTAAGTTAAATATAATTTACATCTAACGAAATTAATTAACTCTTATTAAATAAATTATTCCTATTTAAAGATAAATACTTACCTGTAAAATAAATCCTAATATAGCTACAATATAAATTATAATTATATTATAGCTATTTTAGGATTTATATTTATTTTACAGGTAACTTTGTATTTATTTTAAACAGGTACAATAGCTATTAAATAGTTAAGAACTATTTAATAGCTAAAATAGTTAAAATAATTACAAAATTACCTGTAAAATAAATCCTAACCTAAGTTACAATTAAACCTAACACTACACTATCAATAAATTAATTAAATAAACTACCTACAATTACCTACAATTAACCTAACACTACACTATCAATAAATTAATTAAATACAATTCCTACAAATAAATACAATTAAATAAACTAGCTAAAGTACAAAAAATAAAAAAGAACTAAGTTACAAAAAATAAAAAAATATTTACAAACATAAGAAAAATATTACAACAATTTTAAACTAATTACACCTACTCTAAGCCCCCTAATAAAATAACAAAGCCCCCCAAAATAAAAAAATGCCCTACCCTATTCTAAATTACAAAAGTTCAAAGCTCTTTTACCTTACCAGCCCTGAACAGGGCCCTTTGCGGGGCATGCCCCAAAGAATTCAGCTCTTTTGCCTGTAAAAAAAAACATACAATACCCCCCCCAACATTACAACCCACCACCCACATACCCCTAATCTAACCCAAACCCCCCTTAAATAAACCTAACACTAAGCCCCTGAAGATCTTCCTACCTTATCTTCACCCTGCCAGGTTCACCGATCCATCCTGAAGAGCTCCTCCGATGTCCTGATCCAAGCCCAAGCGGGGGGCTGAAGAGGTCCATGATCCGGCTGAAGTCTTCATCCAAGCGGGAGCTGAAGAGGTCCATGATCCGGATGAAGTCTTCATCCAAGCGGGAGCTGAAGAGGTCCATGATCCGGATGAAGTCTTCTATCAACAGCATCTTCAATCTTCTTTCTTCCGGATCCATCTTGCAGACCTCCGACGCGGAACATCCTCTTCTCCCGACGCCTACTAGTCGAATGACGGTTCTTTAAGGGACGTCATCCAAGATGGCGTCCCTCAAATTCCGATTGGCTGATAGGATTCTATCAGCCAATTGGAATTAAGGTAGGAATATTCTGATTGGCTGATGGAATCAGCCAATCAGAATCAAGTTCAATCCGATTGGCTGATCCAATCAGCCAATCAGATTGAGCTCGCATTCTATTGGCTGATCGGAACAGCCAATAGAATTCGAGCTCAATCTGATTGGCTGATTGGATCAGCCAATCGGATTGAACTTGATTCTGATTGGCTGATTCCATCAGCCAATCAGAATATTCCTACCTTAATTCCGATTGGCTGATAGAATCCTATCAGCCAATCGGAATTCGAGGGACGCCATCTTGGATGACGTCCCTTAAAGGAACCGTCATTCGGCTAGTAGGCATCGGGAGAAGAGGATGTTCCGCGTCGGAGGTCTGCAAGATGGATCCGGAAGAAAGAAGATTGAAGATGCCGTTGATAGAAGACTTCTTCCGGATCATGGACCTCTTCAGCTCCCGCTTGGATGAAGACTTCATCCGGATCATGGACCTCTTCATCTCCCGCTTGGATGAAGACTTCAGCCGGATCATGGACCTCTTCAGCCCCCCGCTTGGGCTTGGATCAGGACATCGGAGGAGCTCTTCAGGACGGATCAGTGAACCTGGCAGGGTGAAGATAAGGTAGGAAGATCTTCAGGGGCTTAGTGTTAGGTTTATTTAAGGGGGGTTTGGGTTAGATTAGGGGTATGTGGGTGGTGGGTTGTAATGTTGGGGGGGGGTATTGAATGTTTTTTTTTACAGGCAAAAGAGCTGAATTCTTTGGGGCATGCCCCGCAAAGGGCCCTGTTCAGGGCTGGTAAGGTAAAAGAGCTTTGAACTTTTGTAATTTAGAATAGGGTAGGGCATTTTTTTATTTTGGGGGTCTTTGTTATTTTATTAGGGGGCTTAGAGTAGGTGTAATTAGTTTAAAATTGTTGTAATATTTTTCTTATGTTTGTAAATATTTTTTTATTTTTTGTAACTTAGTTCTTTTTTATTTTTTGTACTTTAGCTAGTTTATTTAATTGTATTTATTTGTAGGAATTATTATTATTTAATTAATTTATTGATAGTGTAGTGTTAGGTTAATTGTAGGTAATTGTAGGTAGTTTATTTAATTAATTTATTGATAGTGTAGTGTTAGGTTTAATTGTAACTTAGGTTAGGATTTATTTTACAGGTAAATTTGTAATTATTTTAACTATTTTAGCTATTAAATAGTTCTTAACTATTTAATAGCTATTGTACCTGGTTAAAATAAATACAAAGTTACCTGTAAAATAAATATTAATCCTAAAATAGCTATAATATAATTATAATTTATATTGTAGCTATATTAGGATTTATTTTACAGGTAAGTATTTATCTTTAAATAGGAATAATTTATTTAATAAGAGTTAATTAATTTCGTTAGATGTAAATTATATTTAATTTAGGGGGGTGTTAGTGTTAGGGTTAGACTTAGCTTTAGGGGTTAATACATTTATTAGAATAGCGGTGAGCTCCAGTCAGCAGATTAGGGGTTAATAATTGAAGTTAGGTGTCGGCGATGTTAGGGAGGGCAGATTAGGGGTTAATACTATTTATTATAGGGTTAGTGAGCCGGATTAGGGGTTAATATCTTTATTATAGTAGCGCTCAGGTCCGGTCGGCAGATTAGGGGTTAATAAGTGTAGGCAGGTGGAGGCGACGTTGTGGGGGGCAGATTAGGGGTTAATAAATATAATATAGGGGTCGGCGATGTTAGGGCAGCAGATTAGGGGTACATAGGGATAATGTAAGTAGCGGCGGTTTACAGAGCGGCAGATTAGGGGTTAATAATAATATGCAGGGGTCAGCAATAGCGGGGGCGGCAGAATAGGGGTTAATAAGTGTAAGGTTAGGGGTGTTTAGACTTGGGGTACATGTTAGAGTGTTAGGTGCAGACGTCGAAAGTGTTACCGCATAGCAAACAATGGGGCTCCGTTAGGAGCTGAACGCAGCTTTTTTGCAGGTGTTAGGTTTTTGTTAGCTCAAACAGCTCCATTGTTTCCTATGGGGGAATCGTGCACGAGCACGTTTTTGAGGCTGGCCGCTTGCGTAAGCAACTCTGGTATCGAGAGTTGAAGCTGCGTTAAAAATGCTCTACGCTCCTTTTTTGGAGCCTAACGCAGCCTTTATGTGGACTCTCAATACCAGAGTTATTTTTATGGTGCGGCCAGAAAAAAGCCGGCGTTAGTTTTTCGGGTCGTTACCGACAAAACTCCAAATCTAGCCGTATGTGACCAAACCATTTTTCAATTTTCTTCAGGGCTATTTTTACATTTCTGCTGTGTTTGTGTTTAGCTTTAATTTCCTTCTTACTCATTTACTGTACCCACGCATATTATATACTGTTTTTCTTGCCATAAAATGGACTTTCTATAAATACCAATATTTTCATCATATCATATAATTTACTATAAAACAATTATAAAATATGATGAAAATTTGAAAAAAAACACACTTTTTTTAAATTTGACCCCCAAAATCTGTTACACATCTACAACCACCAAAAAACACCCATGCTAAATAGTTTCTAAATTTTGTCCTGAGTTTAGAAATACCCAAATGTTTACATGTTCTTTGCTTTTTTTTGCAAGTTATAGGGCAATAAGTACTTTGCTATTTCCAAACCACTTTTTTTCACAATTAGCGATAGTTGCATTGTAACACAGATATCTATCAGGAATCTCTTAATAACCCTTCACATGTATGTATGTATATATATATATATATATATATATATATATTCAGTTGACAACAGGCCCATTTTGGTATATTTCATGCTAACATTTCACTGCCAAATGCGATCAAATAAAAATAAAAAAAACGTTAACTTTTTCGCACATTTTAGGTTTATCACTAAAAACAGTGCAATTATTGCACAAATGATTGTAAATGCTTCTCTGGGATCCCTTTTTTTCAGAAATAGCAGACATATTTGGCTTTGGCATTGCTTTTTGGTAATTAGAAGGCCACTAAATGCTGCTGCGCACCACACTTGTATAGTGTCCTGCAATTAAGGGGTTAATTAGGTAGCTTGTAGGGTTAATTTTAGCTTTAGTGTACAGATAAGCCTCCCACCTGACACATTCCACGCCCTTATCCCTCCCTGACCCCTCTCAAACAGCTCTCTTCCCTCCCCCACCCCACAATGGTCACCCCAATTTTAAGTACCTGAAGAAAGTCTGCCAGTACTAAAACAAAAGGCTTTTTTTTCTTTATCATTTATATATATATATATATATATATATAGTTTCTGCAGTGTATGTTTCCCCCAAACCCCCAACCTCCACAATCTCCCCCAAACAGCTCTCTTAACCTCCCCCCTCTTAATATTTGCAGCCATCTTAGGTACTGGCAACTGTCTGCCAGTACTCAGTTTGTAATTAAATTAGGCTATTTTTTTTTTTTAAATAAACCAATTTTTCCATAGTGTAACTGCCCCACCTCAATACCCTCCCCCCTCCCCCTCCCGGAACCCTTTCCCAGCACTTATCCCCCCTCTCCATTGTTCCCACTCACAAATTATGTGCTGTAGCATAGCGGTCCCACCTGCTCCCGCCCCCTACCACCCGCTCCCACCCCTCTCATACCCCCCCCACCTCTCACACACACACTCCCGCCCTCCTCAAGCTCCCTCCAGCGATGGGCCGCTCACCCACCTTGGTCCAATCCCTCCCATGCCGCCAACGGTCAGCACTATTGCTGGCTCTCTGCATTGGTTGCTTACCAGAGGGTATTGCATGATGCTTCAATTTTGAGGCATCGCTTCAATTCCCTAAAAGTGTCTGGAAGTGATCCCGATTGCTTTTAAGGCTTAAAACCCCTGAGGACGTACAGAGTAAGTACTTGGTCATTAACAACAGTTTTTGTAGGACATACCCTGTACTTCCTTGGTCGTTAAAGGAGTTAATGGAAAAATACATAATGACATTAATTAAGAAACATTCATACAGGCTTATAATTATTTATAGTGTCCCTCAATTTCTTTAATTTTATATAATGTTTATGTATGAACCATGTGTGTCTTTGCATCACTATCTCCCTAGCTTATGTGCATTTGCCTTTTAGTTTAAAAATAATTGTTAGCTCTCTTTATTTGTAAAACACAAAGTACAACCAAGTAACATTTTTACTCAGATGACAACTGATACTGGGGAACAGCATGTTCCTCTGTGTTATAATTTGCTCATTCCTTTTGTGTGGTGGATGATCCAATTTATATGGATGTCATATATCTTTAATGTTATTAATCTCATATTAATCTCATATTAATCTTATGAAAAATAGCTGTATATAGATGTAAATGATTTTGTTATTAGCGTAAAATTTGAAAAATTAGTTCCTAACCTGGCAAGTGAAAAAAGCTTTAATATCATCTTTCATTTGAACAGGTTAAGCAACTATAATCCAAATTAATAAGCTCTCATTTGAACAGTTTTTCAGTGGTTTGCATAGGAATCATTCAGTGCATAACAACTGTGTGTTAAACAGGGGCAGTGCAATTTTTCTTCCTCTTTATTGCCTCACTAATGAGACTGAAGAGTGAAAAACTTTCAAGAATTATTGTAGTTCATTATTATTACGGACCCATGCTCTATACTTTTCTGATTTAGACAGTTCCTGGTCCTGATTTACTCTCTTACAGATGGATTGATTAATAGATAGATGATAGACAGATAGGTAGGTAGATATAGATAGATGATAAATAGATAGATAGATAGATAGATAGATAGATAGATAGATAGATAAAGAGAGCATCTATCTAATCTATATATCTATCTCACACAAACACACATATATGTATATAATTAATTAATATTAAAATGTATTTATATTTATGCATTTTTTAAAGCAGGCTCGATTTATAGAGACTAAAATGTTTTTTGGAGAGAAAAAAAAACATAATTTGGAGGATGCTATTCCCCTAAAACTAGCTGGATGGCAGCAATATTACTTCTAACATTCATCACCAAAAAGCAGATTTCACTTATGTGAATTCCTGAAAAGCATATGCCGTTTTGTTGTAACATGAATAACCCTGGAAAACCAATTCCATTATGATTCTCTGCAATCTGCATGTGAACCTACCTACTGAATAATTTATTTTAGCCTAATAAGCAGCTTGGCAAGTTGTTTTCTTTTCTTCTGCTGTGCCCCAAAGGCTAAAATTTAATACAACATGGGGTTTTTCTCAAACAATGCAGAGATATGTTGCATACATATTTTGTATATTGGTTAACTTTATTAAACACACAAGCAAGTGTATAAGCAAAGCCCTGTCCTTCCTAGATTATTGTACACAATAATGATGCAGTCAACAACAAGTATTAAACTAATGCAAATAGCAAGATATAAATGTTTTATCTGCAAGGGGAAGATAAAGTAAAACAATTAATTTAATATTACAAAAATGTTATATGCAATTTTTTTAACACAATATGAAGAAAATCAGAATTGCTATTTTTTATTGAGGTTGTGTAAAAAATACAACATATATGGATTATCATAAGACAAAAATGACATAAGTTTTATTTTAACAATAGCTAATAATAAAAGTTAAATTAACACAAGGGGTTATAATAGGTAGACATCTCAAACCTCTGTTTTATAATAATTTCTTCTAAAGTTTCCTTGATTGACATATATGGTCAGTCTTGGGCCTGGAATAGTTTATACAATCTGGAAGAAGATTAGCATTTGCAGTGTTCACATTTGGACCTAGATAATTAGTATAAATTAGCAACTGATATTGTGAATGACATTTCCAACAGGTTGTATAATAATAGTTCAATAGTAATGTTATGGGAACAAATTGTATTTGCTTGAGATAGAGTCATTCTTATTGTGAATAGAATAATAAATGCTAATCTGCCCATAACATTATATATGATGAATATTATATACAGACTGATATCATTAAATGTTGACATAGTCTAGAAAAATATATGATATTATAGTCTGTCATATGAGAAAACGAGCATGAGGTCTTAGAGATTATTATAGAGTAATCATAGTGGAATAGGAAATCTGAGATGAGGAAGTGACTGATTTTAGTGTTGAAGTTTAGTATTAAATGCCCTTGACACTACACAGAAGCATAGGTATGCTTGGAAAATGGTCATTGTTATGAGGAATTTAATAGGAATAAGTTGGTGGGGTACTTGCCATGGTCAGAACTAAAATGGATTTATATTGTGCTTAATATGTCAATACTCATATGTATCTATATCTATATAGTAGGTGAATCGGTAGGATATGACCCTTGTAATATAATGATTAGAAGATGTAAAAAATCAATGCAAACTCAGCTTTAAAGTACTCGTGGGATGATATAGAGCTTTAACTCCAAAAGTGGGTCCATTAAGGTAAGTTGAGCGGTAGTCTGAACCCTCGAGCTAAGTTTAGCACTTTGCTCTGGACCTTTGGTAAATATTGAGATAGAACCAGTCAGAACCCCCTATCTCGGCCACCGACAATGGGTCCAACTTATATTTATGAAGGGATTGAGCCAGGCGTAGGTTACCTACTTAAACTTAAAACTGGAATGTTACTACTATCAAATGGGAGTACTCATTGTGGAGGGGTTATTTCCATTTTTACCAAAGGTCTACCTGAGAATTATTGGTTAAGGGATTACCCACCTAGGAGACAAAGCAAAGTCATATATAAGCCTGCTGGATCGGCAATGACATCAAAAGTAGGTGTAGTATATGGTAATGAGTTAGCAGGAGAGCATCTATGGGGCTTAACTGAGGAAGCCCTATGCATGGACATAGTTAAATAATATCTAAAGCATAGACTATTCAGATTAAATATTGCATATAGTCTTAAAACAAGGTGAGTACAATTCAAATATATACATAGACATCAAATATCCAAAATTTGCTTTGCAGTACACTGCTAGCAGAACAAATAAAGGTATAAAAGGAATGTGTTAAAAAGTCTAAGATTCTGGTTACATTAGTAAAATTGTATCGTGTATCCACTCAGGAACAGTAATTTAACTATGAAGAAACCAAGTCTCCTGTGACCATCAGAATACCTACTGTTTGTTCGTGATAAGAGTTATAGAGTCACTTATTAGACATGCTACATTGTGCATTTATTTTTGGTGTCAGATTACCCTACTCCAGTCCTTAGGATTGTTTGGCAGCCTTGGAAGCATCTTGATCTATGTGGTGATGTTGGCACCAGTTGCTAAAGCAGAGGGTATGAGGTGATGGCGTGTTGCAATGTTCAGGATCTGTCAGTTGCTGTATCGATAATATTAGCTTCAGCCTAGGATGGAGCTCAGACTCAGTTCTAAAGTCTACAAATTGTATCTTCTCGTCCACTGGGTGCTGAGGTTGGATCAAACTTTTGTAGCTCCAGAATCTCTCGGAATTTACTGCTGCAATTTCTCTTCACTTCTCACTCAGAGCGATAAAGGCGGTGCTCTCACAGCTGGTCCGGGCGAGGCCCTCTAGTATGTCTGTTCCCTGTGGTATCAGGCCCATGCTTGTCTGTGTCTCACAGGTATCTCTAGGTGTCAAGCTCTCAGCAGCTGGAGTGTGTACACTCAAATTAACATCCTTAGGGTTGCCCAAAATAATCAGCGATGTGCTAAGATAGCTGAGTGAAATGCTGATCTAGTGAGTCACTAAAATCTTTTAAGAGTGATAGTAGCGAGATTTACATGTCCTGCATAGCTCAATTTGCGTAGTGTAAATCAGCAGTTGGTATTTGCTTGCTCATTTACTGCGTAACCCACAGTGCCGTGGGGGGGGAGATATTAAATGCTCTTAGTAGGCTGCCACCCGGCTAATGGACCGGTTCAGAGTGAAAGGATCATAGAAACTGCAAAATATTTATATGTTTCCGTTCAGTAGAAGATAAGTTATCGACGTATAGTAGTAGGTAGTAGTAGGGAGATGCTATAAAATCCCATGAAATATTTAGTAGCTTGTGTGGATCACTTTTGCAGTCTCAAATTGTGCGACCGGCCAGGGATGCAGCTTGGACACCCCCCCAAAATTGCTATTTTAATCAGTCATTGTCAGAATTACAAAGCATTAAATCTTAACATGAAAGGGCACCCTCTAATTTTATTAGTTGCATTTATGAAAAACAACATAATATGACCCTGAAGATATGGGAAGCTTAATACTTTTACTATATAATAAACTTATGTTATGTATGTTAAGGTTTAACTTTAAAAAATATAGTGAAAGAAAATGGAAGAAAGATGAAGAGATCATATTACATTTTATACATAAGAAGTCAATTCATTTATTTAATAAGTTTAAGGGTTTTGAAAGGTATCGAAAGATAAGTTGTCAAAGTAATTCATGATGAATTACAATGAATTACATATTGATGGTGATTACTATACATATGCTTGAATACATTTTTTTTCCATTAAATCTCAGTTCACAATGTTCTCAATTAACAATTACATGTCATTTTAAAGAAATCTGTCATTTATAATTTTGTAAAACTTTTAATAATCATAAATTAATAAAAATGTGCACAGAAAAAAAAATTGGTATTTTAGAAAGATTTGTCTCTGAATTTCCGGCCGATTCCGTTTGACAAAATTTTGTTTGTGGTCACGTTGGGTTAGAAATTTGTTTGAAACAAAATTCATTCAACTGCATTAACGACTATGTGAAGTCAACAATACATTAATTTAGTAACAAAATTATACTGTTAGGACATGCCAACAACTGCAAGATTTAGTGCTAACTGGGACAAGAGAACATACAAGAACTAGAACATTTCTTACAAAGAGAATACAAAATTGAAATGAAAAGCATTTGTCTGTAATATTAAATTTTTACTAGTGCCACCTTTTCCTACAACCCTATTGTCTTCTAGCCTTTCACTTCCCACCTCTGCAACCTTTCCGTATAATCCTCTTTTCTTTTTTTTTACTTTTTTACCCTGCTGATATCTTGCCTTTATCTATGTGATGTTCAAACCTTGCAAATACTTGTTTTAATTCCTAAATTTATAATTTCACTAATGGTTTAACCACAGCCTCCCCCAATTTCTATTGTCTATTATTTTTAACTTATCTCACCCTGAATGAAATTTTCCCTATTGGCCTTTTGACTGTTTTTGATCAGGTCATTACCTAATTTATTGCATTTAGCTGAATGCTCTGGCTTATAAATTTAACACTGCTATGGGGAAAGCAATGCAGGGGTTTAGCAATGTAGGTTAGATAGCAATATTGTAAGATCATCTGTTCACATCTCTTAAGTGAACATTTATAAGTGAGGAACAACAAATTATACAAGAATTCAACAAGGATTGGACAAGGGATAAGGCAAGTTTTGTTTTAATACTGAGTTTTATATATTGTCTGGCTATTTTGTAAAAATGCTAAATTTCTTCATATTCCATTTGGCCACCTTTTGTCTGTTTAACAAACTACTTTACTCAATTACTCCTTATCCCTCACCACCTGCACTGCCCCCTGGCTCAGCAACTCTATTTCTAGATCACTTTGCCACCTGGCTACCTTTCTTTTCTCAGATACCCCTGCCATTCTCGGTGACTTCAACCTCCCTGTTAATAATCCCACTGCCTCCTCTGCAAAACAACTTCTGCAACTCACTTCCTCTTTTGGCCTGTCACAATGGACTGACTCTCCCACTCACAAAGATGGCCACTACCTTGATCTGATTTTCAGTTATCGATGCACTATCTCAAACTTCACAAACTCACCTTTTCCTCTTTCTGACCACCACCTCCTCACTTGTACCATCACCTCCCTCCCTACAACTCTCCCTCCTTCTAACCCCCACACTAAACTTCACAGAAGAATCAAGTCATTAGATGAGCAACAGCTCGCTAGCTCTCTCGAACCTCTTCTCTCTTCCATCCCCTCCTTTTCCTGTCCTGATGAATCAATCTTCAACTATAACTCCACCTTTAAATCAGTCCTTGATAACCAGGCCCAACCTACCATAGCTCGGAAAACATACACTCATCCTCAGCCCTGGCATACTCCTCTGACACGGTACCTACACAGATGTTCCTGTACTGCTGAGCGACACTGGAGGAAATATCAGAGTTCTGCTGACTTTCTTCACTATAAGTTCCTCTTGAACTCTTACTATTCTGCCATTAATCTATTTAAGCAACACTACTTCTCTACTCTTATCTCTACTCTTTCTTCAAACACAAAACATCTGTTCTCCACATTCAATACTCTTCTCTGCCCACCACCACCTCCCACCACAACGTCTCTCTCAGCCCAAGATTTTGCCAGCTACTTCAACAACAAAATCGACTCCATCAGAACTGAAATAAGCTCTCAACATACTACCGGTCTCCCACCCCCTCAAAAGCTCACAATCATCCAAAACCCACATAGCCATACATGTAGCTCTTTTTCCCCTGTTACAGAGGATGAAGTTTCTGCCCTTATACTATCGTCTCACCTCAGTACCTGTCCCCTCGACCCCATCCCCTCACAACTACTCCCCTCCCTCTCTTCTACCCTTACCCCTATACTCACACACATTTTCAACGTCTCCCTTAGCACTGGTATAGTTCCCACATCTCTTAAAAATGCATTAGTCACACCTATCCTCAAAAAACCTTCTCTGGATCCAACCTCCGATCCAATTAATGCCCTATTTCCCTACTACCTCTTGCCTCAAAGCTTCTTGAAAAGCTAGTATATGCACTTCTATCCCATTTCCTTACATTAAACTCCCTCCTTGACCCACTGCAATCTGGATTTCACCCCTTTCACTCAACATAGACAGCAATTGTTAAGGTTACCAATGACCTACTTACAGCAAAATCAAAAGGCCACTTCTCTCTACTTATCTTCCTTGATCTGTCTGCAGTCTTTGATACAGTCGACCACCCTCTTTTGCTCTATATCCTCCAATCCTTCGGCATCTGTGACATAGCTCTCTCTTGGTTCTCTTCCTATCTGTCTATCCATACCTTTAGTGTAGCTTTCTCTGGGGTATCCTCTGCCCTGTTACCTCTTTCTGTTGGGGTACCGCAAGGCTCTGTCCTCGGTCCCCTTCTCTTCTCAATCTACACATCCTCACTAGGTTCCTTAATAAAGTCCCACAGGTTTTATTATCATTTGTATGCCGACGATACCCAAATCTACCTCTCTGCACCAGAATTATCTCCTTCCTTGCTAACCCATGTCACTAACTGTCTCTCTCATATTTCATCTTGGATGTCCTCTCACTCTCACAAGCAAAAAACAGTTTGGAGCACCAAAAAGCGAGTGAAAAACAAAAATTTATTTTTAACAATAGGGTTAATAAACCCCAGGGTAAGAGTGTATAAACAATAAAACGAAATACAGAGAACAAAAAGGCTGACCGGTTTCGGCGTGTGCCTTAATCCTAGCCTGCTTAAAAGTGTTTGTAAATTCACAACTTAAAAACCCACCTCTATGTTTCAATTGGGTGAGAAATTCACACCTTTCAAATAGTTAACCAATGTTCAACTTCCAAATTTATCAGACACCTGTGTTTCCTACTGACATCACTTTTATTAGGTGTGGCGATGTCGGTTCAGCCCTCTTAAAGTTTTAACTGTAAACTTTCCTTTGCTGTCACCCAGTCCGCACAAAAATGCTCATCGCCACATCTAATCTACTAATGAAACAAATTGTAGTTGTATATAATTAGACTTATTGCTTATATAGCCAAAAAATGCATTTGTATATTCCCATTTTATATTTACATATCTCCGTGTATGAAATGCTATCTAATATCTTACGTTCCTTGAACGTTACAACATCTTGGAAAAGATAGGAAAGATAAGGAACCTGGGACTGCCTAGGTCCGATACTGCTCACTGTCACTTGGTGTATGAATCTTCATAGCAAAAAGGATTCGAATACAGCTGTTCGAGGATGCGTGTGTGTTTGTTTACTAAAGTGACGTGTAAGTCACACCTCTAGTAGCGCCCTATAGGCTTGTGTTCCCCTCCGCTTCCACAGCATTACTTCGCCTCTCACTTTAGTGATATGCGTGGAGGAGGTGTGTCAACAAAACCCCTAGCCTCTTGTTAAACGGATTCTCCAATGTGACCACTCAAAGTAAAGTGCCCTCACTCAATTAGTGTACATTCAGCCCTTGTAGGTGCGGCTAAATGGCTCTGTCCAGAAACTTTTGCTGTACTTCCCCTTACGTGAATACCTTACTGTATATAGTGTAGAGGTAAGGGGAAGTACAGCAAAAGTTTAACAAGAGGCTAGGGGTTTTGTTGACACACCTCCTCCACGCATATCACTAAAGTGAGAGGTGAAGTAATGCTGTGGAAGCGGAGGGGAACGCAAGCCTATAGGGCGCTACTAGAGGTGTGACTTACACGTCACTTTAGTAAACAAACACACACGCATCCTCGAACAGCTGTATTTGAATCCTTTTTGCTATGAAGATTCATACACCAAGTGACAGTGAGCAGTATCGGACCTAGGCAGTCCCAGGTTCCTTATCTTTCCTATCTTTTCCAAGATGTTGTAACGTTCAAGGAACGTAAGATATTAGATAGCATTTCATACACGGAGATATGTAAATATAAAATGGGAATATACAAATGCATTTTTTGGCTATATAAGCAATAAGTCTAATTATATACAACTACAATTTGTTTCATTAGTAGATTAGATGTGGCGATGAGCATTTTTGTGCGGACTGGGTGACAGCAAAGGAAAGTTTACAGTTAAAACTTTAAGAGGGCTGAACCGACATCGCCACACCTAATAAAAGTGATGTCAGTAGGAAACACAGGTGTCTGATAAATTTGGAAGTTGAACATTGGTTAACTATTTGAAAGGTGTGAATTTCACACCCAATTGAAACACAGAGGTGGGTTTTTAAGTTGTGAATTTACAAACACTTTTAAGCAGGCTAGGATTAAGGCACACGCCGAAACCGGTCAGCCTTTTTGTTCTCTGTATTTCGTTTTATTGTTTATACACTCTTACCCTGGGGTTAATTAACCCTATTGTTAAAAATAAATTTTTGTTTTTCACTCGCTTTTTGGTGCTCCAAACTGTTTTTTGCTTGTGAGACTTGAATTGTTTGGCCATTGTGAGCACACACATAGCGAGTTCAAACACCTTCTAATTCCCCTATTGCGGAGGTTTAGCAATTCCCAGCTTGGATACTCACCAGTTGCAAACAGGAGCATCATAACAAGGATTATATCAACAACACCACTAGGATACAGGAGAAAGACTAACCTGAAACAGGACTGTGGTGAGTTTGTTTGCGATACAACTATAAGTGATATCATTTGACTGCATTGGAGAGTTTCACACTCATATATACAAGACATTTCCATTCTAATTTGGCTATTGTCAGGGGAGACTGGGGTTGACCCACTGACATAGCATGTTTATGAACTTTTGTCTGTTTAACCAAGCTGGCTGTGCAAATGTGATTTATCATTTTTACATATGAAATCATACACAACGTACACACCCAACCTCAGCACCCCCACTTTTCTCTGAATGTCCTCTCACTACCTCAAGCTAAATTTCTCCTAAACTGAGCTCCTTATTTTCCCCCCTTCTTCAAAAATCTCCACCCCCATGTCTCTATAACTGTTGACAACTCCATCATTACCCCAACCTCACATGCCCGATGTCTTGGGGTCACACTTGACTCAGATCTTTCTTTCATTCCTCACATTCAGTCCTTGGCTAAAGACTGCCGCTTCCACCTTAAAAACATAGTTAAAATTAGACATTTCCTTACACAAGACACAACAAAGATTTTAATCCACTCTCTCATCCTTTCCCGCCTTGACTACTGCAACTCTATACTCTCTGGTCTCCCTAGCTCTTTTACAATCCATATTAAATGCCTCTGCCAGGCTCATCTTCCTTGCACATCGCTCTTTATCTGCCGCACCTCTCTGCCAATCCCTTCACTGGCTTCCTCTTGCCTCCAGGATTAAAGACAAAATTCTCACTCTGACACACAAAGCCCTCAATTGCATTGTTCCCCCCTACATCTCAGACCTTGTCTCCAGATACTCTCCCTCCCACCCCCTTCACTCCGTTCATGATCTCCTACTCTCCTCCTCTCTTGTTACCTCCTCACATTCCCGTCTACAAGATTTCTCAAGACTGGCTCCCATCTTAAGGTACTCTCTGCCTCACTCCACAAGAATCTCCCCTAGTTTTACAAGCTTCAAGTGCTCCCTGAAGACTCTACTATTCAGGGACGCTTACAACCTAAACTAACCTTCCTATCTCCACTGCTATCCCCTAAAACCCCATAGCATATTAGCACAGTGTCAGAGACTTCCGGGCTTCACAGTAGAACAGGAAGAAGCAAGCAGCCAGGGTAACGTAGTTGAGATAAAAAGCTATTCTTTATTGGTAACTTCTAAAAACAAAGAGAGCCTCAGCTCTGCATTGGCAATCCAGGGTCTCTAACGACAACTGCAGACATGTTTCGTGTGGATCCTCCACACTTGATCACTGCTGTCTGTTGTCGTTACAGAGACCTACTTATACCGGCTAAAATATTATTCAATTATACAATTAACTAAAAACACATATTAACCCTGTCATGCCTTTATATGCATCAATATACACAGTTAGAGGGGCAAACAAAAAAAAAGACACATAATAATAAATGTACTTAGTGTTGGTATAACCTTTCTGTCATGGATATTTAACCAATATTAAATGAATATTTGTCAGGTTTTTAATAGGTATTTAGCAGGTGTTTTGGTGATAAATATCTGCTACAGCATAAAGACTATTGCACCATTATGCTACACTATTTGGCTACTCATGATGTTAAGACAAACAGAGGAAAAATGTATGATGTTTATTCTATACCAAGAGATGACCTTTTAAGATATAAAAAATTATCTGCTCAACAAAAGCCAGAAAGTGAAAATAAAATTGTGTTCAGTACTCCTTATAGTCTTGAATATAAAAAAATTTGTAACATCATAAAAGAATGTCTTCCCATTCTAACTACAGACTCAAATTTAGAAAAAATAGCTACACAAGGTTGCAAATTTGTAGCAAGAAAAAGTAAGACTGTTGGGAATATAATAGCCCCTTCAGACTTGCCGGTAGACAAAAACAAAACATGGCTACCAGAGTTGGTTTTTATAAGTGCAAAGCCTCACGCTGCAAAACTTGCAACCATGTGACAGAGGGCACTACCTTTACCTCAACAGTCTCAATTGCAAATCCACTCATGTAATTTACTTACTCACCTGCAGGGGGTGCCAAATCCAATATGTGGGTAAAACGAAACGCTTTCTAAAAGACAGGGCCCTTGAACATGTCAGGGATATAGAGGACCCAGACATCTTTACCCCTGTATCACGACACTTTAAAACAATGCATTCAGGGGATGCCTCACTTCTATCTATTCAGGCCATTGACTTTGTCCCCCCACATAAAAGAGGAGGTGACAGAATTTATAAACTTGACTACAAAGAAGCTAAATGGATCTTTTTATTGAACACTAGATCCCCGGTTGGTATAAATAAAGAAAGTGATGCGAATCTATTCATTTAAAAATCTAAAAATATCCAGTCATATAAGATATAGATTTAACTGGGGTATAATATATAGAATATATAGGGACAAGATAGTATCCAATATATAAATGTATAAATAAACATCATACATTTTTCCTCTGTTTGTCTTAACATCATGAGTAGCCAAATAGTGTAGCATAATGGTGCAATAGTCTTTATGCTGTAGCAGATATTTATCATCCAAAAAAACTGCTAAATACCTATTAAAAACCTGACAAATATTCATTTAATATTGGTTAAATATCCATGACAGAAAGGTTATACCAACACTAAGTACATTTATTATTATGTGTCTTTTTTTTTTGCCCCTCTAACTGTGTATATTGATGTATATAAAGGCATGACAGGGTTAATATGTGTTTTTAGTTAATTGTATAATTGAATAATATTTTAGCCGGTATAAGTAGGTCTCTGTAACGACAACAGACAGCAGTTATCAAGTGTGGAGGATCCACATGAAACATGTCTGCAGTTGTCGTTAGAGACCCTGGATTGCCAATGCAGAGCTGAGGCTCTTTTTGTTTTTAGAAGTTACCAATAAAGAATAGCTTTTTATCTCAACTACGTTACCCTGGCTGCTTGCTTCTTCCTGTTCTACTGTGAAGCCCGGAAGTCTCTGACACTGTGCTGAATTTGTTTTGCGCCTTGGACGTAGGCGCTCTTTCTGGGCTCCAGACAAACGGAAGTGCGGATACGGAGAGAAGTGCTCACGCTGAAGACACGCTGCTCCAAGTCACGGACTTCCCCGTATTGGTAAGCGCCACTTTTTCTGTTTTCTACCCATAGCATATTAGCCTATGAGCCCAGCTGTTTGTAGTTCACCTTCATAAGAGCCGACTACAACAGTGCAACTCTCAGCAGGACCCTTCATCCATTTGATCCCTGTAATCGTTTTTAGATACCACCCATGTTCATAGTGCTGCGGAACCTGTTGGCGCTCTACAAATACCTGATAAGAATAATAACTCTTTCATCCTTATAAAATCTCTCTTGCTAAAGTACCCACATTCCTCACTTTGGTACGCAAACCCCGAAAATACAACTTCACGGGAGGAGGACAAACATGTGCTTAGAGTCCCTTAGACACAGTGGCCAAGAGTTTGCTAAGATTTTTTTTACCAAAAGTGATTATGACTTCCACAGAGCAGAAAGTGCAGGAGCAGAAGAGGCAGCAGCAGACATCAGAGTTACTGAAATAGATAGGCGTTTAGTTCTCAAACCCTAAAAATACACCTCCAAGGGAGGAGGAAAAACACGTGATTAAAGTCCCTTGAATACAGTGGCTAGCAGCTTTCTACTATTTTTGGCTTTAACTTATGATGACCACCACAGAGAAGGATGGGCAGGAGCAGGAGATGCAGCAGAGTAGCTGAATTAGGAAGACCTCACAGTACATAAATCTAAAAAAAAACACCTTCAAGGAAGGAGGAGGACAAACAAGTGCCCAGAGTCTGTTGGACACAGCGTGCAGCAGCTCCCTGAGGATTTGGCATTGACGGATGATGACCATCACTGAGCAAGAAGGGCTGGAGCAGGAGTGGCAGCAACAGACTTACTAAACTAGGTAAGCATCATAGTGCATAAACCTAAAAAATACAGCTCATAGGGAATTGGACAAACAGGTGCCTAAAGCCCCTTGGATACAGCAGCCAGACGCTCCCTGTGCGTTAGGCATTGACAGATTATGACCAAAACAGATCAGGAAGAGTAGGAATGGCAGCAGAAACAGGCACAAGAGTTTTGGAACTCGGTAGGCCTCCAGTACACATACCCCAAAACTACACCCTTAATGGAAAAGGACAAATGTATTTAGAGTCCCTTGGACACAGCGACAAACAGTTTGATAAAAAAAATTACTTTAAGGGATGATGACCACAACAGAGCAGGGAAAGCAGGCAAAACAGCAGATTTGCTGAACTAGGAAAGACTCTGGTATACAAACCACAAATATACATCTTCAAGGGAGGGGGACAAAGATGTGCATTGAGCCACTTGGACACAACTACCAACAGTTCCTGGAGGATTCGGCATTGATGGATGATGACCACAACATAGCAGAAATGGCAAGAGCAGGAGTGGCAGCAGCAGCAGGCAGTAGACTAACTGCATAAGGTAGGCCTTGCAGTACATAAACCTAAAAGATACACCTTCTAGGGAGAAGAAGAAACATGTGCCTAGAGCCCCTTGGACACAGCGGCTAGCAATTTCCTGAGCATAAGGTATTATAAGATGATGACCACCACAGAGCAGGAAGGGTAGGAGTTGCATCATAATCAGAAACAGGCACTAGAGTTGCTGAACTAGGTAGGCCTCTGATACACAAACCCCAACAATGCACCTTCATGGTAGGAGGACAAACATGTGGTTATAGTTCCTTGGACACAGTGACCAACAGTTTTCCACAATATTTAACTTTAAGTGATAATGACCACCACAGAGCGGGAATGGCAGGATCAGGAGAGGCAGCAGAAGGCAGCACAGTTACTGAACTGGGTAGGCCTCATATTACATAAACCTCAAAACACACCTCCAAGGGAGGAGGACAAACCTGCCCATGGAGACCAGTGGACACAACAGCCAGCAGTTCCTTGAGCATTTGGCATTGATGGATGAGGACCATTAATGGAGCAAAAGTGGCAAGAGCAGCAGCAGTCAGCAGAATTACTGAATTAGGTAGGTCTTATAGTACATACACCTTAAAAACACACCTCCATGGAAGGAGAAAGAGAAACATTTGTTGAGAACCCCTTGGACATAGCCAGCAAAAGTTTCCTGAGTATTTGGCATTGACAGATAATGACCAACAAAGAGCAGGATGGGCAGGAGCAAGAGTGGCAGCAGCAGACATACTGAACTAGGTAGGTCTCACAGTACATAAACCTAAAAAGTACACCACTAAGGGAGGAGAACAAACACCTGCCTAGAGCTTCCTGAACCCTGGCACCAGCAGTTCCCTGAGTATTAGGTATTGAATGATGATGACCACCACAAAGCAGGAAGGGCAGGAACAGGAGTGGAAGAAGCAGCAGAGATTTGAAACCCAAAAAATACACCTCCAAGGGAAGAGGACAAGACTGTGTTTATAGATCCTTAGACAGGAGAACCAACAGTTTGCTATAAATGTTTTACTTTAACTGATAATGACCACCACAAAGCAGGAAGCGCAGGAGAGACACAGCATTACTAAAATAGGCCTCAGGATTATATATATATGATGCTTTGGTGAAGTTAGAGAACATTTAAGAGATGCACAGGGGTGTGGAATCAGTACTGCAGTAGCCATGGTCTTGTCTATTTCTTGTGTGTACTCCACTTATTGCAAAACATCTTATCTGACTTCCAGGCTGGCCTCCAGCCTGACATTGTCATCATGAATCCTGCTTCTGGGAATTCATGTTCAAAGCCCTAAAGTTATACCATACATATTATCTTCCCAATGTTGGATATCAAAACTTACATTTGGATATTTCTGTTTATGAAATTGGTACACTTAATCCTTGGTCTGCTTTTACAAAACTGTATTTCAGTTAAACATAAAACATAACACTGTGCAGAAGGATTGCATGCCACTTCCACAGCAGTGTTAAAGGCAATCACCTTCTCAGGCAGAAACAGGAGAAGAAAGGGCTTCCCCAGCACCGTCTTGAGTAATACAACCTAGGTGGAAAATGACTTTGGAGATGGTGGAATGTTGTAGCAGCAAATGGCTATCCTCTATACTATAGCTTCCTGTCAATTAATTGGGATTGGAAGCCTATTAGGCAGAGATGAGTTGGTCAGTTAGTGGCAGTCCTAAAGACTTTCAGGTATTTTACAGAGAAATTGAGTCAAAACATTGTCAGTCTATATTAAGTCATAGCCTTGGTAAGTCATCTCTTAAACAAGGTGGCTGCCTTCCTCAAAAATTGTAAAGTGGTTTCTGGTGGCATAATAAGTACTAGTACTTACTAGTACTAATTACTAACAACACTTATAAGGAGGCTGAAGGAGTAGATGAAAGAGTGTCTTCTTTGAAAACTTTTTTCACATCCACAAATAAAACATTATTATGACCATAAAATTAAGGTAAGTAACTAATCTTGTATACATTTTTTTCAGACAGAGTTGAATTTAGTGGTCACTCAAGCAAAAGATATTATTTGGCAGAACTCTGTAATGAAATCATAAAAGATAAATGCAAATGTGCAGCAAGCAGTGGAGAACTTATCTATCGGGACATGTATTACAACTTTGTACGGATCATGAACCCTTAAAAACTTTACTGACTAACTACAAACAGACTGGGCCAAGCAGGAAACTGCATTGATATATGGTATGCAGTACTTCTCTGTTTTGCATATGAGTAAAGGCCAGGAAATGAAAATGTGACCGCTGATTGCCAGTTATGCTTTCCTTTGCTTGACTGTTTTGCACAATGCCATCATCTACTACAGACAACCTTCTGATTATGATAAACCCAACCAGTTGCTGCTATAAAATATAAAGCAATTCGTCAGTGGCAGAAGTGGAAATAACACAACAGATGGTGGAACTTGGGCAAAGACTTATACAATTGTACTTGGGAGTAGACTAAAGAGTTGATGTATATATTGAGGCTGCTTGGTAACCTCAGAACCCCTCCCAATCATACTCCTAGGCTTAGAGCCAAACATTGCCCCAACCTACCTAAATTATTAACCCCTAATCTGCCGCCCTCAACGTCGCTGCCACTATACTAACGTTATTAACCCCTAAGCCTAACCCTAACACCCCATAACTTAAATATAATTAAAGTAAATCTAAAGAAAACCTACTATTAATAACTAAATAATTCCTATTTAAAACTAAATACTTACCTGTAAAATAAACCCTAAGCTAGCTAGAGTATAACTAATAGTTACATTGTATCTCGCTTAGGGTTTATTTTTATTTTACATGCAAGTTTGTATTTATTTTAACTAGGTAGAATAGTTACTAAATAGTTATTAACTATTTACTAACTACCTAGCTAAAATATATACAAATTTACCTGTAAAATGAAACCTAACCTGTCTTACACTAACACCTAATCTTACACTACAATTAAATAAATTACCTAAATTAAATACAATTAACTAAATTAAATACAAATACCTACATTACAAAAAAAAACTAATTACACCTAATCTAATAGCCATATCAAAATAAAAAAGTCCCCCTAAAATAAAAAAACCCTAGCCTAAACTAAACTACCAATAGCCCTTAAAAGGACCTTTTGTGGGGCATTGCCCCAAAGAAATCAGCTCTTTTACAAACAACCCCCCAACAGTAAAACCCACCACCCACACAACCAACCCCCCAAATAAAACCCTAACTAAATAAACTAAGCTCCCCATTGCCATGAAAAGGGCATTTGGATGGGAATTTCCCTTAAAAGGGCATTTAGCTCTATTGCTGCAAAAAACCTAATCTAAAACTAAAACCCACCCAATAAACCCTTAAAAAAACCTAACACTAACCACGAAGATCCACTTACATTTTGAAGACCAGACATCCATCGTCAACGAAACCAAGAGA
Organism: Bombina bombina; assembly: GCF_027579735.1. NCBI lineage: Eukaryota > Metazoa > Chordata > Amphibia > Anura > Bombinatoridae > Bombina > Bombina bombina. The sequence goes on along the minus strand of NC_069503.1, from coordinate 743,557,777 downwards.
AGTCCTCAACGAAGCCGGGCGAAGTCTTCATCCAAGCCGGGAGAAGTGGTCCTCCAGATGGGCAGAAGTCTTCATCCAGACGGCATCTTCTATCTTCATCCATCCGGTGTGGAGCGGGTCCATCTTCAAGACATCTGGCGCGGAGCATCCACTTCTTACGATGACTCCCGAAGAATGAAGGTTCCTTTAAGTGATGTCATCCAAGATGGCGTCCCTTAGATTCCGATTGGCTGATATAATTCTATCAGCCAATCGGAATTAAGGTTGAAAAAATCCTATTGGCTGATGCAATCAGCCAATAGGATTGAACTTCAATCCTATTGGCTGATCCAATCAGCCAATAGGATTGAGCTTGCATTCTATTGACTGATTGGAACAGCCAATAGAATGTGAGCTCAATCCTATTGGCTGATTGGATCAGACAATAGGATTGAAGTTCTATTCTATTGGCTGATTGCATCAGCCACTTGGATTTTTTCGACCTTAATTCTGATTGGCTGATAGAATTCTATCAGCCAATCGGAAATTAAGGGACGCCATCTTGGATGACGTCACTTAAAGGAACCTTCATTCGTCAGGAGTCATCATAAGAAGAGGATGCTCCGCGCCAGATGTCTTGAAGATGGATCCGCGCCGGCTGGTTGAAGATAGAAGATGCCGTCTGGATGAAGACTTCTGCCCGTCTGGAGGACCACTTCTCCCGGCTTGGATGAAGACTTCTTCGAGCTTCGTTGAGGACTTCTTGCCGCTTCATTGAGGACTTCTCCCGGCTTCGTTGATAATGGATGTCTGGTCTTCAAATTTGTAAGTGGATCTTCGGGGGTTAGTGTTAGGTTTTTTAAGAGTTTATTGGGTGGGTTTTAGTTTTAGATTAGGGTTTGGGCAGCAATAGAGCTAAATGCCCTTTTAAGGGCAATGCCCATCGAAATGTCCTTTTCAGGACAATGGGGAGCTTAGTTTTTTTTTTTAGTTAGGGTTTTATTTGGGGGGTTGGTTGTGTGGGTGGTGGGTTTTACTGTTGGGGGGTTGTTTGTATTTTTTTTACAGGTAAAAGAGCTGATTTCTTTGGGACAATGCCCTGCAAAAGGCCCTTTAAAGGGCTATTGATAGTTTAGATTAGGCTAGGTTTTTTTTTATTTTGGTGGGGGGGTGGTCTTTTTTATTTTGATAGGGTATTAGATTAGGTGTAAATAGTTTAAATATCTTGTAATTTGTTTTTTATTTTGTGTAATTTAGTGGGGTTTTTTTTGTAATTTAGGTATTTGTATTTAATTTAGGTAATTTATTTAATTGTAGTGTAAGGTTAGGTGTTAGTGAAAGACAGGTTAGGTTTTATTTTACAGGTAAAATATAAATATTTAGTTTTAAATAGGAATTATTTAGTTATTAATAGTAGGTTTTCTTTAGATTTATTTTAATTATATTTAAGTTAGGGGGTGTTAGGGTTAGACTTAGGTTTAGGGGTTAATAACTTTAGTAAAGTGGTGGCGACTTTGGGGACAGCAAATTAGGGTTAATATCTGTAGGTAAGTGGCGGCGATGTTAGGGGAGGCAGATTAGGGGTTAATAATATTTAACTAATGTTTGTAATGCAGGAGTGTGGTGGTTTAGGGGTTAATATGTTTATTCCAGTGGTGGCGATGTCCGGAGCGGTAGATTAGAGGTTAATAAATGTAGGTAGGTGGCGCAATGTTAGGGACAGCAGATTAGGGGTTAATAATATTTAACTAGTGTTTGCGAGGCGGGAGTGTGGTGGTTTAGGGGTTAATATGTTTATTATAGTGTCGGCGATGTCGGGAGCGGAAGATTAGGGGTTAATAATTTTATTTTAGTGTTTGTGATGCGCAAGGGGCTCGGTTTAGGGGTTAATAGGTAGTTTATGGGTCTTAGTGTACTTTTTAGCACTTTAGATATGAGTTTTATGTTACAGCTTTGTAGTGTAAAACTCATAACTACTGACTTTAGAATGCGTTACAAATCTTGTGGGATAGGCTGTACCGCTCACTTTTTGGCCTAAAAAAAAAGCTTGTAATATCGGCGCAATGGAAGTCCCATTGAAAAAAGACTTTACGAAAATTGCGTAAGTTAATTTGCAGTACGGCCAAAAAAGTGTGCGGGACAGCTGTACCTACAAGACTCGTAATAGCAGCGGTAGTGAAAAAGCAGCTTTATAACCCATAACGCTGCTTTTGTACTTATACCACAAAACTCGTAATCTAGCCGTTAGTTTTTATACTAAACATAGTCCAGCAAGATACAGATTTGAATAAATATTTGAATAAAAAATGTAAACACCGAAAGTAAGTCTGCATACTAGACATTATTTCTTTGTCTTATAGAAAACACTAGTTGCTAGACTTGATGATATTCTTTATTTAAATAATTCCTTCCATATTTATGGTTCTTAAAAGTTACACCTTGATAAAGAGATAATTCTGGTAGCCCCTTATTTGGGTAGAAGAACTGTTAGAAATACACTTCCTAATATCTAAAAAGTATTTTATCTAAGATATTTGACACATCAACATTATAAAAAAAATAGACTGGCAAATGAATCCACATTGTAGAGGAGAAAAATAATTTCCAGCCTCCAAATTTTTGTAAAAGGAACCTTTATTATTTCATCGCAGGTTCCAAGGTACAAAATAACAACAAAGTTTCAGGGCCTACAATCAGCCCTTATGATTAAGTGCTGATTGTAGACCTGAAACATAGCTGTTATTTTGGACCCTGCTATTAAATTAAAAAAAATTGGAGACTGGAACCTATTTTTCTTTTTGCAATTCTGGAGGTGGCAGATCCAGGATTCCAGTTTAGTTGACTTTGCATAACTGACTATGTCGTCAAACTAAGAACACATTGGGGTCTATCTATCAAGCTCCGGATAGAGCTTGAGGCCCTGTGTTTCTGGCGAGCTGCTCCATAAGACCGCGATTCCATGACCTGTCCGCCTGCTCTGAGCAGGCAGACAGACATTGCCACAATTCAACCCGATCGAGTACGTTGATTGAAACCCCCCTGCTGGCAGCCAATTGGCCACAAATCTGCAGGGGGCGACGTTGCACCAGCAGCACACAAGAGCTGCTGGTGCAATGCTGAATACGGAGAGCGTATTGCTCTCCGCATTCAGCGAGGTCTGTCGGACCTGATCTGCACTGTCGGATCAGGTCCAACAGACCTTTGTTTAATAGGGGCCATTGTATTTGAAATCAACATATGCACATGAATAGTCACTCTCATATTCATGGGGGGGGAAAACAGTCCCATTGAAAACAAACATATTTTCTTGCATTGCATTGCAAAGGGATATGAAACTCTTTTTTTTTATTTCATGGTTCAGACAGACTTAGTTATTTTAAAAAACATTCCAATGTCTGTCGCATTATATGGCAGCAGTTTTGCAGGAATGTTATACATTTTCAAGAGCACTAGATGGCAGCATTTTTTGACTGCAATTTAGTGCATTTTAGGGCATTGCCCCAAATAAATCAGCTCTTTTACCTGTAAATAAAAAATACAAATATACCCCAACAGTAAAACCCACCACCCACACAACCAAACCCCCCAAATAAAAACCTTACTAAAAAACCTAAGCTCCCCATTGCCCTGAAAAGAGCATTTGTATGGGCATTGCTTTTCAAAAGCCCAAACCCTAATCTAAAATTAAAATCCACCCAATAAACCATTAAAAAAGCCTAACACTAACCCCCGAAGATCCACTTACAGTTTCTGAAGAGCCGACATCCATCCTCATCGAAGCTGGCAGAAGTCTTCATCCAAGCGGCCAAAGTCTTCATCCAAGCCCGCAGAAGTCTACATCCAGATGGCATCTTCTATCTTCATCCATCAGGCGCGGAGTGGCTCCATCTTCAAGACATCCGGCGTGGAGCATCCTCTTCTTACGACATCTTATTCCGAATGAAGGTTCCTTTAAATGACGTCATCCAAGATGGCATCCCTTAGATTTTGATTAGCTGATAGATTTCTATCAGCCAATAGAAATTAAGGTTGAGAAAATCCTATTGGCTGTTGCAATCAGCCAATAGGATTGAGCTTTCATCCTATTGGCTGATCCAATCAGCCAATAGTATGCGAGTTCAATCCTATTGGCTGATTGGATCAGCCAATAGGATGAAAGATCAATCCTATTGGCTGATTGCAACAGCCAACAGGATTTTTTTCAACCTTAATTCCGATTGGCTAATAGAATTCTATCAGTTAATCGGAATCTAAAGGACGCCATCTTGGATGACGTCATTTAAAGGAACCTTCATTCGGAAGAATACGTCATAAGAAGAGGATGCTCCACACCGGATGACTTGAAGATGGAGCCGCTCCGCACTGGATGGATGAAGATAGAAGATGCCGTCTGGATGAAGACTTCTGTGGGCTTGGATGAAGACTTTGGCCGCTTGGATGAAGACTTCTGCCTGCTTCGATGAGAACTTCTGCTGCTTCGTTGAGGATGGATGTCGGCTCTTCAGAAACTGTAAGTGAATCTTCGGGGGTTAGTGTTAGATTTTTTTAAGGGTTTATTGGAAGGGTTTTAATTTTAGATTAGGGTTTGGGCTTTTGAAAAAGAGCTAAATGCCCTTTTAAGGGCAATGCCCATACAAATGTCCTTTTCAGGGCAATGGGGAGCTTAGGTTTTTTAGATAGGTTTTTATTTGGGGGGTTTGGTTGTGTGGATGGTGGGTTTTACTGTTGGGGGGGTATTTGTATTTTTTATTTACAGGTAAAAGAGCCAATTTCTTTGGGGCAATGCCCCACAAAAGGCCCTTTTAAGGGCCATTGGTAGTTTATTGTAGGCTAGGGTTTTTATTTTATTTTGGGGGGGCTTTTTAATTTTCATAGGGCTCTTAGATTAGGTGTAATTAGTTTAAATATTTGATAATTATTTTTTTCTTTTGTGTAACTTAGTGTTTATTTTTTTTTGTAACTGTGTTTGTTATTTTTTGTAACTTAGTAATTTTTTATTGTAGATTTAAATAATTTGAGTAGGGTTAGGTTTTTAACTATATAATATATTTAATTTAATTTGTAGTTTAATGTAATTTTAGTATAACAGTTAGGGTAGATTAATTATTAATTTAATATAGTTTAATGTAATTTTAGTCTAATAGGGTAGATTAATTCATAGTTTAATATAGTTTAATTTAAATTTAAAGGTAAGTTTAAATTTATTATAAGATAGGGATGTTGTAATTTTAATGTAAAGTTAGCAGGTTGTTAGGTTTAGGGGTTAATAGGTTAATTTAGTTTATAGCGATATGGGGGGCTGGCAGTTTAGGGGTTAATAGGTTTAGTAAGTGGTAGTGATGTGGGAGGCCAGGGGTTTAGGGGTTAATATATTTATTTAGTTGTGGTGGGCTCCGGGAGCGGAGGGATAGAGGTTAATAACATTATGTAGGTGGCTGCCATGTAGGGGCGACAGATTAGGGGTTAATAAGTATAATGTAGGTGGCGGCGGTGTCGGGGCGGCAGATTAGGGGTTAATAACTGTAATGTCAGTGTCGTGGTGTCAGGGCGGCAGATTAGGGGTTAATAACTGTAATGTAGGTGGCAGGGGTGGCGGGGCAGCAGATTAGGGGTTAATAAATATAATGTAGGGAGCAGAAGATTAGGGGTGTTTAGACTCAGGGGTTATTTTATGGTGTTAGGTATAAACACAACTTTTATTCTCCCCTAGGAATCAATGGGATATCAGGCAGCAGCGAACATGAGCTTTCGCTGCTTTCAGACTCCCATCGATTCCTATGGCATTTGCCACCTCCAGGGCGGCGGATTGAAAAGCAGGTACGCTGGGCCGGAATAGTGGCAAGCGTACCTGGTAGATATTTGATAACTAGCAAAAGTAGTCAGATAGTGTTGAATTTGCATTCGGAACATCTGCAATGACGTAAGCATCAATCTGTGTCGTACTGAGACCGGCAGATCGTATGTTACGTCACAAATTTCAACTTTTGCCGGTCTGTAGGCTTTGATAAATAAGGGAAATCAGACTCTCCACAATTACGCTGCGGAATTCCAGCGTATTTGCGGTTGACGGCTTGATAAATAGGCCTCAAAGTCTTTTGAAAAAATAGAAACATTTTGGAGTCTCAAGTATTTCTGAAAAAAAAATATTTGAAAATATTCTACTGTTTCAGTTCTTAGATATTTTTCATTTTACTGAATTTAAAATAAATTCAACAAATTTTATTGTTATGTAGAAAAGTTTTAAACTTTTAAACAGTGTTCTGTTAATGTATATTACATTATCTTGCATATCTTTCAGCAAATTTTATATACATTGTGGTTGTAGGTGATAGTGTAGGTTTTATTGATACAAGCACAGATTGATAATTGATAAAAGTGTAAATATAAAATGATATGGTTGTCCTTTCATTAGATAATAACTGTTATCTAATAGGATCAGGACTGATGTATCCATGTTATTGGGGTTTTATAGTGGGACACATGACAAGTTGACAACTGAATTTATGAGTAGTGATGTCGCGAATAGTTAGCCGCCGAATAGTTCCCGGCGAACATAGCTTGTTCGCATTTGCCGCGGAGGGCGAACATATGCGATGTTCAATCCGCCCCCTATTCGTCATCATTGAGTAAACTTTGACCCTGTATCTCACAGTCTGCAGACACATTTCAGCCAATCAGCAGCAGACACTCCCTCCCATACCCTCCCAGCTCCTGGACAGCAGCCACTTTAGATTCATTCTGATCCTGCATTCTTAGTGAGAGGAGGGATAGTGTAGCTGCTGCTGATTTTATAGGGAAATTGATAGCTAGGCTAGTGTATTCAGTGTTCACTACAGTCCTGAAGGACTCATCTGATCTCTGCTGTAAGGACAGCACCCCAAAAAGCCCTTTTTAGGGCTAGAACATCAGTCTTTTTTTTTTTTTGCCTGTGTAATTTTGACTGTGAAACATCAGTCTGCTAGTTGTAATCTAATTGCAGTTGCCTGCCTGCAGTGCCACCACTCATATCTGTTGTAACAGTAGTGTAAATATAAAAAAAAAAACTTTTTTGACTGTGAAACATCAGTCTGCTAGTGTAATCTAATAGCAGTTGCCTGCCTGCCAGCGTGTGTGCCAGGCTCACTTGCCAACTAGTGCCACCACTCATATCTGTTGTAACAGTAGTGTAAATTTTGTAAAAAAAAACTTTTTTGACTGTGAAACATCAGTCTGCTAGTGTAATCTAATTGCAGTTGCCTGCCTGCCAATGTCTGTGCCAGGCCCACTTGCTAAGTGCCACCACTCATATCTGTTGTAACAGTAGTGTAAATTTTTTTTAAAAAAACTTTTTTGACTGTGAAACATCAGTCTGCTAGTGTAATCTAATTGCAGTTGCCTGCCTGTCAGCGTGTGTGCCAGGCCCACTTGCCAACTAGTGCCACCACTCATATCTGTTGTAACAGTAGTGTAAATTTAAAAAAAAAAACTTTTTTGACTGTGAAACATCAGTCTGCTAGTGTAATCTAATTGCAGTTGCCTGTCTGTCTGCCAGTGTGTGTGCCAGGCCCACTTGCCAACTAGTGCCACCACTCATATCTGTTGTAACAGTAGTGTAAATTTAAAAAAAAAAATTTTTTGAATGTGAAACATCAGTCTGCTAGTGTAATCTAATAGCAGTTGCTTGCCTGCCAGCGTGTGTGCCAGGCTCACTTGCTAAGTGCCACCACTCATATCTGTTATAACAGTAGTGTAAATTTTGTAAAAAAAACTTTTTTGACTGTGAAACATCAGTCTGCTAGTGTAATCTAATTGCAGTTGCCTGCCTGCCAGCGTGTGTGCCAGGCCCACTTGCTAAGTGCCACCACTCATATCTGTTGTAACAGTAGTGTAAATTTTTTTTAAAAAAAAACTTTTTTGACTATGAAACATCAGTCTGCTAGTGTAATCTAATGGATCGACCAAGCATCTTTTTCCATCTCCCGGTTCCTAAAATCCATGCCATATGCACCTCCCCCGATAGGGGGAGTAACAGGTATTAAACTGATAAGAATAGTACTACTTAACACACCACTCATATCTGGTGGCACAGTAGATTGCACGCACAGTGCCCCAAATTTGAAGTAGGAGGACCGACCAAGCATCTTTTTCCATCTCCCGGTTCCTAAAATCCATGTCATATACACGTCCCCTGGCGCCGCAACTGCCTCTGGGAACCTTACCATGGATCTCAGACCGCACGTCTTGTAATTCTCTGTCTGGGAAATTATATATCTATCAAATCTATCTATCTATGTATCGTATCTATCAAATGTATATTGCATCTATTGATCTATCTATCTAATCTATGTATCTATGTATCTATCAAATCTATCTATCTTGTGGTTGTGCAAATGGACTGTTTGCGGTTGTTTGCGGTGTGTTAAACAGGGAGTTTGGTCTGTCACTCTGAAGCGGGCGTAACCCTTACACTACCTGATCGATACAACATCATACCTGATGTTTTAAAGCACGTTATTCCAAACAATTTAGGAATGTTAGGTGATTTATGCCCTTTATGGATTAAAACCAGACTCTGCATCAACTATGTAATTTTCCGTGGGAGTTTTGCCATGGATTCCCCTCCGGCATGCCACAGTCCAGGTGTTAGTCCCCTTGAAACAACTTTTCCATCACTATTGTGGCCAGAAAGAGTCCCTGTGGGTTTTAAAATTCGCCTGCCTATCGAAGTCAATGGCGGTTTGCACGGTTCGCCCGTTCGCAAACAGTTGCGGAAGTTCGAGTCCGCCGTTCGCGAATGGAAAATTTTCAGTTCGCGACATCACTATTTATGAGCAGGAAATTAGAGACTTTTTAGTTATAATATGGAAATTTGCTTTTCAAACCATTCCATGTGCATTTCTGTACTTCACTAATTTTTAAAGAGTGTAATACAGCAAATTATATTGCAACTGAACTTTTAAATATTAGTACCGTTGTGTAAACCCCAAACTGATATCTCAAGCAATTAATCCTGCATAGAAAGAGAATGTGATTCATAATTGTAGCAAATGTGTACAATAAGCTATCAGTAAAAGAGCAGCCTATTGTTAAGATTAAGCTTCAGTGCATTACACATTAATAAACCAGTTCCAGATAAGAAAGAGCATTTATGTCATCTAATTCATTTGTTCTTATTTAATTCTCAAATGGACATTCAACCAAAAACATTTATATTGAGCATATTAAAAAGCACTATTTAAACATGGTAATATATATTTGCACTAAAAAGGTTACACAAAAGCTGTTTAAATTAAAACTGAAACTAATACGATCTGTATTTTTGTTTCCTACTATGCATGTGGCAGGTTGTTCAATAGCTAATAAAGACAACTCCAACAGTTGTATTGGTGAATAATGTTACATCCCACAAGCATAAAAATACAAACATAATTCATTGTTGTTAAATTTCTGACCTGCAAACTTAATTGTATAGCTATGTTTTTCTTAGATATATAGGGCTCCATTTATCATCTGTCGGTGGAAGAGGTTTGCTATCATGATGAAGGCTGTCCGCGGGCATCACTACTTGTGCAATGCTGCCCCCTGTTCACTTGCAGCCAATTGCATGAAAGCAGGGGCTGTCAATCATCCAGTTTTGGATAATTTAAATCTGCCACACTTTAGGTGGTGGAGAGGTTAAGTAGCAGCGGTCTGAAGACTGCAGCTACTTAACAAGCGTATCAGGTATGCTCTTGCAAGCCTGAAACACTGGGGTTCTGAACTTGCCATCACAACTTCAGAAATTGAGCGGTGCCTTCCCATCCATAGACAAGTGAAATATGGTGATTATAGAGCATGAAAGTTTCAGTACTCGTTGTTGAGCATATACATTAGTGGCCTCCATAGACAGGAAAACAAAGCTATTAAAAATAAATAGGACTAAAAAAAAAAAAGTCGAGACATTTACTGTATGAACATACTATTTATCCCCAGATTAAAAAAGTATAGAATATATTTATGATTTATTCTGTAAATTCATACACTAAACAATTGTAATTGTTTATGTTAATATAAAACATTTGTACTTTCTAATAGTTTCTACAACAGCCAATGATTTGTACTGTTAGTTGTTCATTTATTCCTTAGAAAAAAACAAATTTATATTCTAAAGTATAAAAAAAACTAACAAAACACATCTTTATTAACCATACACAAATAACTTGCTCTCATTGTAATGGTGATGAAAGAATATTTCTTCTGATTTCAGTTTGTGAACAGAAAAATAGTTACACACCATGACGATTTTGTACTTATTTTTTTTCAGCAGGACATAATAATACCCTGAAGATTAATAATTCCTAGACTTTATCAATCAATGTCTTACAATATACATATTTTTTTGGCTTCATGTTAAAAAAATGACAAGCATGAGATTTGAATGGCACTAAATATGCAAATGCTATGTTAGTGTTCACAGACACCCCACTAGCAATTTATTTTTAAGAAATGGTAATTTCTTATTCCACTATGCTAATGCACAGTTCAATTTCCTTTATTTTGTCTCTTTAACATTATGCCTTTAGCAGTTCTCATTTGCACAGTAACAATCTGACTAATTTTGCAGGAGCCCTATAACTTAGCTAAGCTGAGAAAGCCCCAACTGGAAAGTGATAATATTTAAAGCACCCTTCTTAGCTACACTAATTAAATGTCTCATTAATATTATAATGAGTTTAACCAGATGCTTTGCACATGGGATAGTGCTGGCATTACTAAAATGCCTTAGTAAGATAGGTTAAATTAAATATTTTTTAGTTTAATTTACTACAGGTTATAAAAGTTGGATTCAAAAAAGACTTTATGTATATTTTGATAACAGAAAAAGTATAGTTTGTATTTATGTAGATTTCAGTATTGTATATAGCAGCCTTATAAGGCAAATACAATTTTTGAAAATTACATGGAACGTAGACTGGGACTGCATTTCAATGAAAATGACTACAGAGAATAGTAATTATCTGTTGAGCTCTCACACAGTCTAAAAATACATCAGCCATACCAACCTAGTCATCAAAGCAGCAAATGATAAGAATCAAACAGTTTAAAAGAAACTTTCAGAAAATATAGAAGATATCATGGCTGCAGAATGGAACAAAAATATTGTTCTGTGTTTAAAGCAGTTTTTCAAAGGCTTGTAAGCTAATCAGCAAAATTGACACTTAAAACCTCAAAAAAATAAAGCTAACCTGTTCTGTAATTTTTGGGTAAAAAAAAAACAAATTTTGCTTAGATGGGATTAGAATATTGAAAGGGTCTAGTCCAAAACAAACTTTCATTATTCAGATAGGGCATGCAATTTTAAACAATTTTCCACTTTACTTCTATCAACAATGTTGCTTTGTTTTCTTGGGCCTAGATTTGGAGTTTGGCGGTAGCCGTGAAAACCAGTGTTAGAGGCTCCTAACGCTGGTTTTAGGCTACCGCCGGTATTTGGAGTCACTCAAAATAGGGTCTAACGCTCACTTTTCAGCCGCGACTTTTCCATACCGCAGATCCCCTTACGTCAATTGCGTATCCTATCTTTTCAATGGGATCTTTCTAACTCCGGTATTTAGAGTCGTTTCTGAAGTGAGCGTTAGACATCTAACGACAAAACTCCAGCCGCAGGAAAAAAGTCAGTAGTTAAGAGCTTTCTGGGCTAACGCCGGTTCATAAAGCTCTTAACTACTGTACTCTAAAGTACACTAACACCCATAAACTACCTATGCACCCCTAAACCGAGGCCCCCCCACATCGCCGCCACTTGAATAATTTTTTTAACCCCTAATCTGCCGACCGCCACCTACGTTATCCTTATGTACCCCTAATCTGCTGCCCCTAACACCGCCGACCCCTGTATTATATTTATTAACCCCTAACCTGCCCCCCACAACGTCGCCTCCACCTACCTACACTTATTAACCCCTAATCTGCCGACCGCAAAGCGCCGCCACCTACGTTATCCTTATGTACCCCTAATCTGCTGCCCCTAACACCGCCGACCCCTATATTATATTTATTAACCCCTAATCTGCCCCCCTCAACGTCGCCTCCACCTGCCTACACTTATTAACCCCTAATCTGCCGAGCGGACCGCACCGCTACTATAATAAAGTTATTAACCCCTAATCCGCCTCACTAACCCTATAATAAATAGTATTAACCCCTAATCTGCCCTCCCTAACATCACCGACACCTAACTTCAATTATTAACCCCTAATCTGCCGACCGGAGCTCACCGCTATTCTAATAAATGGATTAACCCCTAAAGCTAAGTCTAACCCTAACACTAACACCCCCCTAAATTAAATATAATTTAAATCTAACGGAATTAATTATCTCTTATTAAATAAATTATTCCTATTTAAAGCTAAATACTTACCTGTAAAATAAATCCTAATATAGCTACAATATAAATTATAATTATATTATAGCTATTTTAGGATTTATATTTATTTTACAGGTAACTTTGTATTTATTTTAACCAGGTACAATAGCTATTAAATAGTTAAGAACTATTTAATAGCTAAAATAGTTAAAATAATTACAAATTTACCTGTAAAAGAAATCCTAACCTAAGTTACAATTAAACCTAACACTATACTATCAATAAATTAATTAAATAAACTACCTACAATTACCTACAATTAACCTAACACTACACTATCAATAAATTAATTAAATACAATTGCTACAAATAAATACAATTAAATAAACTTGCTAAAGTACAAAAAATAAAAAAGAACTAAGTTACAAAAAATAAAAAAATATTTACAAACATAAGAAAAATATTACAACAATTTTAAACTAATTACACCTACTCTAAGCCCCCTAATAAAATAACAAAGCCCCCCAAAATAAAAAAATGCCCTACCCTATTCTAAATAACTAAAGTTCAAAGCTCTTTTACCTTACCAGCCCTGAACAGGGCCCTTTGCGGGGCATGCCCCAAGAAGTTCAGCTCTTTTGCCTGTAAAAGAAAAAATACAATACCCAAGCCCACCAACATTACAACCCACCACCCACATACCCCTAATCTAACCCAAACCCCCCTTAAATAAACCTAACACTAAGCCCCTGAAGATCATCCTACCTTGTCTTCACCTCACCGGGTATCACACCGATCCGTCCAGAAGAGCTCCTCCGATGTCCTGATCCAAGCCCAAGCGGGGGGCTGAAGAGGTCCATGATCCGGATGAAGTCTTCATCCAAGCGGGAGCTGAAGAGGTCCATGATCCGGATGAAGTCTTCTATCAACGGCATCTTCAATCTTCTTTCTTCCGGATCTATGTTGCAGACCTCCGACGCGGAACATCCTGCTGGGCCGACGGACTAAAGACGAATGACGGTTCCTTTAAGGGACGTCATCCAAGATGGCGTCCCTCGAATTCCGATTGGCTGATAGGATTCTATCAGCCAATCGGAATTAAGGTAGGAATATTCTGATTGGCTGATGGAATCAGCCAATCAGAATCAAGTTCAATCCGATTGGCTGATCCAATCAGCCAATCAGATTGAGCTCGCATTCTATTGGCTGATCGGATTGAACTTGAATCTGATTGGCTGATTCCATCAGCCAATCAGAATATTCCTACCTTAATTCCGATTGGCTGATAGAATCCTATCAGCCAATCGGAATTCGAGGGACGCCATCTTGGATGACGTCCCTTAAAGGAACCGTCATTAGTCTTTAGTCCGTCGGCCCAGCAGGATGTTCCGCGTCGGAGGTCTGCAAGATGGATCCGGAAGAAAGAAGATTGAAGATGCCGTTGATAGAAGACTTCATCCGGATCATGGACCTCTTCAGCTCCCGCTTGGAGGAAGACTTCAGCCGGATCATGGACCTCTTCAGCCCCCCGCTTGGGCTTGGATCAGGACATCGGAGGAGCTCTTCAGGACGGATCGGTGAACCTGGTATGGTGAAGTTAAGGTAGGAAGATCTTTAGGGGCTTAGTGTTAGGTTTATTTAAGGGGGGTTTGGGTTAGATTAGGGGTATGTGGGTGGTGGGTTGTAATGTTGGGGGGCTTGGGTATTGTATTTTTTCTTTTACAGGCAAAAGAGCTGAACTTCTTGGGGCATGCCCCGCAAAGGGCCCTGTTCAGGGCTGGTAAGGTAAAAGAGCTTTGAACTTTAGTTATTTAGAATAGGGTAGGGCATTTTTTTTATTTTGGGGGGCTTTGTTATTTTATTAGGGGGCTTAGAGTAGGTGTAATTAGTTTAAAATTGTTGTAATATTTTTCTTATGTTTGTAAATATTTTTTTATTTTTTGTAACTTAGTTCTTTTTTATTTTTTGTACTTTAGCAAGTTTATTTAATTGTATTTATTTGTAGCAATTTTATTTAATTAATTTATTGATAGTCTAGTGTTAGGTTAATTGTAGGTAATTGTAGGTAGTTTATTTAATTAATTTATTAATAGTATAGTGTTAGGTTTAATTTTAACTTAGGTTAGGATTTCTTTTACAGGTAAATTTGTAATTATTTTAACTATTTAGCTTTAAATAGGAATAATTTATTTAATAAGAGATAATTAATTTCGTTAGATTTAAATTATATTTAATTTAGGGGGGTGTTAGTGTTAGGGTTAGACTTAGCTTTAGGGGTTAATACATTTATTAGAATAGCGGTGAGCTCCGGTCGGCAGATTAGGGGTTAATAATTGAAGTTAGGTGTCGGCGATGTTAGGGAGGGCAGATTAGGGGTTAATACTATTTATGATAGGGTTAGTGAGGCGGATTAGGGGTTAATAACTTTATTATAGTATCGCTCAGGTCCGGTCGGCAGATTAGGGGTTAATAAGTGTAGGCAGGTGGAGGCGACTTTGTGGGGGGCAGATTAGGGGTTAATAAATATAATATAGGGGTCGGCGGTGTTAGGGCAGCAGATTAGGGGTACATAGGGATAATGTAAGTAGCGGCGGTTTACAGAGCAGCAGATTAGGGATTAAAAATAATATGCAGGGCTCAGCGATAGCGGGGGCGGCAGAATAGGGGTTAATAAGTGTAATGCTAGGGGTGTTTAGACTCGGAGTACATGTTAGGTGCAGACGTAGAAGTGTTTCCCCATAGCAAACAATGGGGCTGCGTTAGGAGCTGAACGCGGCTTTTTTGCAGGTGTTAGGTTTTTTTTCAGCTCAAACAGCCCCATTGTTTCCTATGGGGGAATCGTGCACGAGCACGTTTTTGAGGCTGGCCACGTCCGTAAGCAACTCTGGTATCGAGAGTTGAAGCTGCATTAAAAATGCTCTACGCTCCTTTTTTGGAGCCTAACGCAGCCTTTATGTGGACTCTCAATACCAGAGTTATTTTTATGGTGCGGCCAGAAAAAAGCCGGCGTTAGTTTTTCGGGTCGTTACCGACAAAACTCCAAATCTAGGCCTTGGTATTCTTAGTTTAAAGCTAAATCTAGGAGGCTCATATGCTAATTTCTAAGCCCTTGAAGGCCGCCTCTTAGCTCAGGGCATTTTGACAGTTTTTCACCACTAGATGGTGTTAGTTCATGTGTTTCACATAGATAACACTGCGCTCACGCAAGTGGAGTTCCTAGGAGCCCGCACTAATTGGCTAAAATGCAAGTCTGTCAAAAGAACTGAAATAAGGGGCAGTTTGCAGAGGCTTAGATACAAGATAATCACAGAGGTAAAAAGTGTATTAATATAACTGTGGTTATGCAAAACTAGGTAATAGGTAATACAGGGATTATCTATTTTTTAAAACAATAAATATTCATGTGTAGACTGTCCCTTTAATAGTACCTTCAGCAAATTCTACAAGGTGAAATTTCCTCACCTATGGAAAGACTGAACAGGACTGAAGTTCAAATGTATCCTTGTTTTAAACAGTAAAGTCTGTTAATAATAAGAAAAAATATTTAGCTTCAAAATAGCTTTGTGATGTTTTTCACCTTACTTGTTAACCTAATTTCCATTCTTACTATCATTACTGTGATTTTAAATGATCATTGGTTTATAGTTAGATTATTATTTGCATTTTAGAACACAAAAAAAAAAGAAAATTCAGACAGATAAGATTGCATTTTCTCTACTATATCATTATATGTTTTTAAGTCACAGAATTGATGTCAAGATGGAAAAATAATGTTCTAAAATTCAGTTTCCAAGTTTTTTTTTATCTGGAGTTTATATCAAATTGTGAAGTTACATCAATTACAAATTCTGATATTAAGCGACTTGCAAAATATATTTGAAAATAAGTCATTTATTCAGTTAGTTTTTAGGTTATTTAGTTTTAGGAACAGGCCAGCCTTTTGGACCACATTTTTCCCAATTATACATTTTACTTGCTGTATCAAAATATTTACAAATGGCTTCTTTACCTTAACGGTCTATTATACTATTATAGTTAATTTTAACACTAGTAGCTCTGTAATGATATGTGTTTAACCCCCCTGCTAATTGGATCAGTGGCAGTTTCCGCTCTGGTCCTGAGTTCAAAAGGGGACTTTAAGCGTGTGTTTAACGCTTTGCAGGGTTTAAAGGGACAGTCTAGTCCAAGATAAACTTTCATGATTCAGATATAGAATGTCATTTTAAACAACTTTCCAATTTACTTTTATCACTAATTATGCTTTGTTCTTTGGTATTCTTAGTTGAAAGCTAAACCTAGGAGGTTCATGTGCTAATTTCTAAGCCCTTGAAGGCTGCCTCTTCTCTCAGGGCAGTTTGACAGTTTTTCACCACTAGAGGGTGTTAGTTTATGTGTGTCATATATATAACACTGTGCTCACGCACGTAAAGTTCCAGTGAGCCAGTTTTGATTGGCTAAAATGGATGTCTGTCAAAAGAACTGAAATAAGGGGGCAGTTTGCAGAGGCTTAGATACAAGATAATCACTGAGGCAAAAAGTGTATTTATATAACTGTGTTGGTTATGCAAAACTAGGGTATGGTTAATAAAGGGATTATCTATCTTTTTAAACAATACAAATTCTGGTGTAGACTGTCTCTTTAAAGTCATATCATTACAGCATCACTAAAGTTGAAATTACATCTTCTAATGAATTAGAGCAGTGATGGTGAACCTTGGCACTCCAGATGTTTCATAACTACATTTCCCATGATGCTTCACTGGACTTCAGAGTGCCTAAGCAGTAAGGGAAATGTAGTTATGAAACATCTGGAGTGCCAAGGTTCGCCATCACTGGATTAGAGCATGTTATTGGAACACTATGGGCCAGATTACTAAATAACGCTCCAACTAAAGCGTTAATTGTGCTAGAAGTAAGCTTTTTATGCTCGTTGGGTTGAGCTCATATTATGAGTTAAAAGTATACTGTTAACGCTCTCACGCTAACCTAACAAGCACAAAATGCAAACTTACAATATCGCATTCATCTAGAAGTTAATGGAGAAAAAATTATAAAAAAAAAAAACTAACATCCCACTCTCGCTCAAACCCTATCGCATAGTCTCATGTGCACTAACCAGACATCAAAATATTAATAATTTACATTCCAATGTTCTATCCATTCATAAATAATCTATTTATATATATACGTGTATAACTATATATATATATATATATATATATATATAGATGATTGCATATAGGTATAGATATATATAGATATATTTAGGAATATCTATTTAAAAATACAGAACATTGAAATGTGAAATATTTACAGTAAATATACACTTTAACACTTAATTAAAATGAATATTGCATAAATATGTTTTGTTCATGTTTTCAGAGGGCTCCAATGTCCTTCTATATTTGTCTATAAATGTGTACATATGTATTTATGCGTTTATATGTCTGAAAATACATATATACACATATAAATACATATGTACACACACACACACACACATATATATATATATATATATATATATACATACGTATACTATATACATACATAGATAGCTTTAGACATGTATATGTATATATCTTAATGTTAAGGCCCTTTGCCTGCCTTTTTTTTTCTAACACTTGAGAACTCATATCTTTGATCCTTTTGTGTGCAATATTGTTTTAATAATTTTTATTAGATGGTGTTATTATGAGTGTAACTATACGTCATAGTGTATTTTTGATGTGGTTTGTGCAACTTTTTATTTTGTAATCATTCTATTTTGTAATCATTCTAGCCTCAATTGCGATTGCATTTAACTTTCAACTCATAATATGAGTAGTAAGCTCAACGAGCACAAACACTTGCGATAAACCCCTTATCACTTAAACATTTGTGCTCCACTTGTAATCTGGCCCTAAAATGTCCTTTTAAGTTTGTAATTTGAAATAAATACATTTGCCTGTTGAAAGCACCACCTTACAGAATATATGAATAATTCACATAAATAGAAAAGCTATGTGAACAAGGCAGCAGAAAAAATCAACCTGTCAATGGGGTATAAGAGAGAAAGAGGCCCATTTATCAAGCTCCGTATGGAGCTTGAAGGGTCGTGTTTCTAAACACTGCTGCTCTATAACCCTGTCCGCCTGCTCTGAGCAGGCGGCAGACATTGCCGCAATTCAACACGATCGAATGTGATCGGGTTGATTGACACCTCCCTGCTGGCGGCCGATTGGCCACGAGTCAGCAGGGGGCAGCGTTGCACCAGCAGCTCTTGTGAGCTGCTGGTGCAATGCTGAATACGGAGAGCGTATTGCTCTCCGCATTCAGCGAGGTCTTGCGGACCTGTTCCGCACTGTCGGATCAGGTCCGCAAGACCTTTCATAATTCGGCCTCAAAGAGTTCAGCCCATATGAAAGGGTGTGTCTGCTGCTTGCCTGAATACATTGCCCTTTAACAACTTGCTGAAAATGTTATTATACAGCAATGCATTGCAGGGAAGCAGTAAAGGACAATACCTGTGCCTTTTTGTCTAGGGGTGTTTTCTGACAGTTGGCAGAATAATGGTGATTGTGTATATTTGTGTTGGCACTGTCTATGTTTTTATGTGTGAAACCTTCATGTATTTGTTTTGAATAGTAACTTTTTATGTACTGGAATGAACCACCATCTTGCTCCTTGCATTGTGTGTCTTGAGAAAGCCACTGCTAAAGAGAGGAAAACAATCAGTTAATAAATAAAGTTTTGCTATTTTGAAAGGAGTGTTCACTGTTTATTTTTTATGTTATATTACCAACTTGTAAAGATATATTGGTTATTTATTTGCAATGTTTTGGATTTGTATTTTAAGATTGTATTTTGTGTTCTTAAAGGGACACTGTACCCACATGTTTTCTTTTGTGTTTCAGATAGAGCATTCCATTTTAAGCAACTTTCTAATTTACTCCTATCATCAAATTTTCTTCATTCTCTTGGTATGTTTATTTGAAAAGCAAGAATTTAAGTTTAGATGCCGGCCCATTTTTGGTGAACAACCTGGGTTGTCCTTGCTGATTGGACAGCACCAATAAACAAATGCTGTCCATGGTTCTGAACCACAAATTTGCTGGCTCCTTAGCTTAGATGCCTTCTTTTTCAAATAAAGATATCAAAAGAACGAAGATTTGATAACAGAAGTAAATTAGAAAGTTGCTTAAAATTGAATGCTCTATCCGAATCATGAAAGAAAAAAAAATGGGTTCAGTATCCCTTTAAATCTATTCTAATTTGTATAAATGTGTATTATGTTTATTTTATGAATATCATTGGATAGCAGTTGATATTAATTTTAGAATAAGGGATGTGTGCTCATTTTAACTATAGGTAGCATTTCCCTCTTATATGTTACACTTTGTTAGGTAGCTTTATTGAGTAAAGTTATACAATTGTGATCAGACAGTTATGATCAAACAAAGAACAGTTTACAGAGATAAATATATAAAAAATGCTTACACTGCTAACTGCATCAATTCAATCAGTCGTAGAATTATTAATGTCTTTGGTGATACTAAGGTTAGTCCATTTGTTGTATTGAGGCTTGTTTTTAAATCTGTACTTTTGTACAGACAGCGGTTTAGTACTTGAATGCTGAACATATTAGGCGTCTCGCCAAACCTTTTATAACAGAATAACAATAAAACAATATTGTGTACCCCTATAAATTAACACATCCAGCAGGGGACACTGAAGGCTTGGTTTATTTTACTGCTGAGGAATAAAGGAAATGAGGAAGAAGGAGTTAAGCAAGATGAAAAAGGGGAGGAGGGTGAAAATAAAAAGAAAAAAAGGGGGGGAGCAACAAAGTAAGTGTGTGGGGCTAATCTGCAAATGCTGTCATGCCAGTCCCTCAAATTCTAGATAGTTCTAGGGGCCTCTGCCCTCCCAGATTGCCAGCATATATTCGTGAGTGGCCAGTTTGCCCATCTTAAAATAGTGATATCTCTCCAGCCCAAGCAGATCACGGACCTGTGCTTTCCATTCTGCCAGGTTTGGAACTTGCCGAGATTTCCAATGTTTCGCTTCTTCTGTTACTTTGGGTAGTTTGTGGTATATTAAGTAGTTCGGGTCTGGGGGTAGAATGATGATAAAGAGCCTGCAGCTCTCCTGAAACACGCTTTCCCAGAAGGTTCATACCAAGGGGCATGCCCACCAGATATGCAAGAGGGTCCCCCATTCTCCGCTACCTCTCCAGCACTCCCCATTTGGGTTTGGATATATTTTTAAAGCCTTTGGGGGGTCAAGTACCAGAGACTTAGGAATTTATAGTGCATTTCCTGTAACATCTAAAAATAAGAAGAGAGAGCGCACAAGAGACTGAAGTGTAGATTTTATTAGAAGAGTTTGCACACAAGATAAGTTACACTTACTAGAAGTATAGTTTAAAAAGGCATTCAGAGTTCAACTCCCTTTCCTCTGCTTGAAAAGCCGCTCCACACTGCTGCCTAGGAAGTCAGTGTCTCCAGGTGTTCTTTGCAAAACCGGCGGCTGTAACAGGGCTTTCTGGATGCCCTTGTTAACTGCCCGTCTGTTAGTAGGAAGGAGCGGTTCAAGTTGAAGTCGGAGCGTCGGACCTGTCAGCCGGTACCTCACGTGTTTCCCGCAGTCAGCGGCTGGGCTTTTTCAAAGGTATAAATTAGGTATAGTTCTCCTTGCCGCCCTCTGCATTTAAAGGGCAAATGACCAATCATATTTGTGGGTGTGTTTGCTTGGCCAATCAAAAGACTCCAAGGTGTCCTATACATTCTTGAGGACCGGTGGCCAATCCTGTATCAGGGGAGTGAAATTTTGAACCAATGGCCACCGTCCGTTGGTGTGTTTACTAAACAGCGTTATTAATGTCTTTACTTGATATCACATAATATAGACCAACATACTTAAAAGGGATACATTTCTGGCACATACATCTAACTGTAAAAACAAACGAACAAACATATTATTGCAAAAAAAACATCGATCATGTTATTGCTAAATTTCCATTAGCAACCATATTATATCCCTTATTAACTCTTTGAGCACTACAATTCTTTTAACAAAAACATTGATCATGTTATTGCTATATTTCCATTAGCAACCATATTATATCCCTTATTAACTCTTTGAGCACTACAATTCTTTTACAGAGTAAAGGTAACCAATTACGTTATAGCTATGTCATATCTCCTATTAACTCTCTGGGCACAGAAAATTCTTTTACAGAGTGGAGGTGACCAATCATTTTTCTAATACCTAAAATTACCATATATATTGGAATATAGGTTTAGTATTGCTGATATTTGCAGCTTACATCATTTTAAACCTGGCTGTCTTTTATATGTATATATACACACATACTCTCTTGGGTTATATCCCTTATTCTATATTTGCTATGTCTATCCAGTATATACCATATTGTGTTTTCAAAGGATGCAAAATGTATTAAAATTGATCTTATAAAGTCATAAAATTGATTATGAATTTAATTATAAATTCGATGCTGGTATTGAAATTATGCTAAACTAATTCTAATAAGAACTTAAAAAATATTCAATTTATAAAAATGTTCAAATCTATACAAAATTTACTCTGTATTAAAAACATTTTATTACTATACTATTAAAAAATTGATTAATTGAAAAATTAAAACATTAATCTAGTTCAGTTTAATATGTGATCTAAATAAAATTACTCCAAGTTGATACTTATATAAAAGCAGCTACATCTATGTCTATATTTAGGCCATGTGGTTGTAATGTTTTTAGTTTATAAATCCATTTTGTTTCCAACTTTCTCAATTCTAGAAGGCGATTGGGTTTGGTTATAGGAACTCTATCTATAACTTGTACCTTAAGGGAACTAGGATTATGTCTATGGCATTCCAAAAAATGTTTTGGAACACTATCGGCTAGATTTAGAGTTCTGCGGCCAAAGGGGTGCGTTAGCTACGCATGCTTTTTTTCCCCTGCACCTTTTAAATACTGCTGGTATTTAGAGTTCACAGAATGGCTGCGTTTTCAGTGCGTTAGGCTCCAAAAAGGGAGCGTAGAGCATAATTTACCGCCACTGCAACTCTCGATACCAGCGGTGCTTACGGACGCGGCCAGCTTCAAAAACGTGCTCATTCACGATTCCCCCATAGGAAACAATGGGGCAGTTTGAGCTGAAAAAAAACCTAACACCTGCAAAAAAGCAGCGTTTGGCTCCTAACGCAGCCCCATTGTTTCCTATGGGGAAACACTTCCTAAGTCTGCACCTAACACTCTAACATGTACCCCGAGTCTAAACACCCCTAATCTGCCACCCCCGCTATCGCTGACACCTGCATATTTTTTTAACCCCTAATCTGCCGCTCCGTACACCGCCGCAACCTACATTATACCTATGTACCCCTAATCTGCTGCCCCTAACACAGCTGACCCCTATATTATATTTATTAACCCCTAATCTGCCGCCCCCAACGTCGCCTCCACCTACCTACAATTATTAACCCCTAATCTGCCGACCGGACCACACCGCTACTATAATAAATGTATTAACCCCTAAAGCTAAGTCTAACCCTAACACTAACACCCCCTAACTTAAATATAATTTAAATCTAACAAAATAAATGATCTCTTATTAAATAAATTATTCCTATTTAAAGCTAAATACTTAACTGTAAAATAAACCCTAATATAGCTACAATATAAATTATAATTATATTGTAGCTATTTTAGGATTAATATTTATTTTACAGGCAATTTTGTAATTATTTTAACCAGGTACAATAGCTATTAAATAGTTAATAACTATTTAATAGTTACCTAGTTAAAATAATTACAAAATTACCTGTAAAATAAATCCTAACCTAAGTTACAATTAAACCTAACACTACACTATCAATAAATTAATTAAATACAATACCTACAAATAAATACAATGAAATAAACTAACTAAAGTACAAAAAATAAAAAAGAACTAAGTTACAAAAAATAAAAAAATATTTACAAACATTATAAAAATATTACAACAATTTTAAACTAATTACACCTACTCTAAGCCCCCTAATAAAATAACAAAGACCCCCAAAATAAAAAAATGCCCTACCCTATTCTAAAATTAAAATAGAAAAGCTCTTTTACCTTACCAGCCCTGAAAAGGGCCCTTTGCGGGGCATGCCCCAAAGAATTCAGCTTTTTTGCCTGTAAAAAGAAAACATACAATACCCCCCCCAACATTACAACCCACCACCCACATACCCCTAATCTAACCCAAACCCCCCTTAAATAAACCTAAAACTAAGCCCCTGAAGATCTCCCTACCTTGTCTTCACCACGCCGGGTTCACCGATCGATCCAGAAGAGCCTCCGATGTCTTGATCCAAGCCCAAGCGGGGGGCTGAAGATGTCCATGATCCGACTGAAGTCTTCATCCAAGCGGGAGCTGAAGAGGTCCATGATCGGGCTGAAGTCTTCTATCAAGCGGCATCTTCAATATTCTTTCTTCCGGATCCATGGTCATCCCGCCGACGCGGAACATCCATCTTCACCGACGACTTCCCGACGAATGACGGTTCCTTTAAGGGTTGTCATCCAAGATGGAAAATTCTAATTGGCTGATCGGATCAGCCAATCGGATTGAACTTGAATCTGATTGGCTGATTCCACCAGCCAATCAGAATTTTCCTACCTTAATTCCGATTGGCTGATAGAATCCTATCAGCCAATCGGAATTCGAGGGATGCCATCTTGGATGACGTCCCTTAAAGGAACCGTCATTCGTCGGGAAGTCGTCGGTGAAGATCGATGTTCCGCGTCGGCGGGATGACCATGGATCCGGAAGAAAGAAGATTGAAGATGCCGCTTGATAGAAGACTTCAGCCCGATCATGGACCTCTTCAGCTCCGGCTTGGATGAAGACTTCAGTCGGATCATGGACATCTTCAGCCCCCCGCTTGGGCTTGGATCAAGACATCGGAGGCTCTTCTGGATCGATCAGTGAACCCGGCGTGGTGAAGACAAGGTAGGGAGATCTTCAGGGGCTTAGTGTTAGGTTTATTTAAGGGGGGTTTGGGTTAGATTAGGGGTATGTGGGTGGTGGGTTGTAATGTTCGGGGGGGTATAGTATGTTTTCTTTTTACAGGCAAAAGAGCTGAATTCTTTGGTGCATGCCCCGCAAAGGGCCCTTTTCAGGGCTTGTAAGGTAAACAAGCTTTTCTATTTTAATTTTAGAATAGGGTAGGGCATTTTTTTATTTTGGGGGTCTTTGTTATTTCATTAGGGGGCTTAGAGTAGGTGTAATTAGTTTAAAATTGTTGTAATATTTTTCTAATGTTTGTAAATATTTTTTTATTTTTTGTAACTTAGTTCTTTTTTATTTTTTGTACTTTAGTTAGTTTATTTCATTGTATTTATTTGTAGGTATTGTATTTAAATAATTTATTGATAGTGTAGTGTTAGGTTTAATTGTAGATAATTGTAGGTAGTTTATTTAATTTATTTTTTGATAGCGTAGTGTTAGGTTTAATTGTAACTTAGGTTAGGATTTATTTTACAGGTAATTTTGTAATTATTTTAACTAGGTAACTATTAAATAGTTATTAACTATTTAATAGCTATTGTACCTGGTTAAAATAATTACAAAGTTGCCTGTAAAATAAATATTAATCCTAAAATAGCTACTATATATTTATAATTTATATTGTAGCTATATTAGGGTTTATTTTACAGGTAAGTATTTAGCTTTAAATAGGAATAATTTATTTAATAAGAGTTAATTTATTTCGTTAGATTTAAATTATATTTAAGTTAGGGGGGTGTTAGTGTTAGACTTAGCTTTAGGGGTTAATACATTTATTATAGTAGCGGTGTGGTCCGGTCGGCAGATTAGGGGTTAATAATTGTAGGTAGGTGGAGGCGACGTTGGGGGCGGAAGATTAGGGGTTAATAAATATAATATATAGAATATGCTTGCCCCAAGTAAAATAAAACCAATTATAAAAAATAAAGGCAGTGGAATAGGGACTGAAAAAATTGGAACAACATGGTTAAGTGAGTGGAAAGGAACAATCAAGCGTTTCATTCAAAATAGTCAACAGGGTCGCAAGAAGCGTGTGGAAAAACCAAGGCGCAAAATAACTGCCCATGAACTGAGAAAAGTCAAGCGTGCAGCTGCCAAGATGCCACTTGCCACCAGTTTGGCCATATTTCAGAGCTGCAACATCACTGGAGTGCCCAAAAGTACAAGGTGTGCAATACTCAGAGACATGGCCAAGGTAAAAAAGGCTGAAAGACGACCACCACTGAACAAGACACACAAGCTGAAACGTCAAGACTGGGCCAAGAAATATCTCAAGACTGATTTTTCTAAGGTTTTATGGACTGATGAAATGAGAGTGAGTCTTGATGGGCCAGATGGATGGGCCGTGGCTGGATTGGTGTCAGCCGTTTAGGAATCAGTCCGGGATGCAACCCAACTGCTAGCGTGAATAGAAAACACACGCTAGCACACTGAGAAATAACCAGGACGTGACCCACTCAGGAAACAGATGAGAATGGTAACAAAAAATAATAATTGCTCCAGTATGCAAGGAAGCCACAAAGGAAAAAACGTCCCTTTAAGCAAGTTAGAAAAATACAAAGATAATGCTCTTATTTGCAGTTTTGTAAATGTCCCTTTAAGCAGGCTTGTAACAAAAAGGCAAAGTACTGTCTTGCAGCTTGTAAAAGTAAATGTCCCTTTAAACAGAAAGGCAAAGTTCTCTTTTGCAGCTTGTAAAAGTAAAAGTCCCTTTAAGCAGGCTTATAACAAACAGAAAGGCAAAGTTCTCTTTTGCAGCTTGTAAAAGTAAATGTCCCTTTAAGCAGGCTTATAACAAACAGAAAGGCAAAGTTCTCTTTTGCAGCTTGTAAAAGTAAATGTCCCTTTAAGCAGGCTTATAGATATCCAAGAAAAGATAGTGGAATAAGGCATAAGCAAGGTCAGGCAGGCAGTAGTCGGCATCCAAACATCAGTAGAAGAATAAGGCAAAAGCAAGGTCAGGCAGGCAGAAGTCGGTATCCAAATAACAGTAGCAGGGTTAAGGCAAAAGCAAGGTCAGGCAGGCAGAAGTCGGTATCCAAACATCAGTAATAGGGTTAAGGCAAAAGGCTTGGTCAGGCAGGCAGAAGTCGGTACACAAGAATATAGAACAGAATTAGGTATGGTACTCACAAACTCCAAGGGGAACAAGTAAGATCTCCCGCCGTGGTTTAAAGGCAGGAGCGGCGACGTCATCAGAGGGGTGTGTCGGAGGAAGCGTCACGTTGCTAAGCAACGTGACGTCATTCACTCAGAGAAGATCCGGGAGCCGCGGTGACACAGCGATGAACGGACAAAATCATGACAATTGGTAAAGGGCAGAGAACTCCAGTCCGACTCAGACGCCAGCAAGGTGGAGGTGGAGTACTGGTTTGGGCTGGTATCATCAAAGATGAGCTTGTGGGGCCTTTTCGGGTTGAGGATGGAGTCAAGCTCAACTCCCAGTCCTACTGCCAGTTTCTGGAAGACACCTTCTTCAAGCAGTGGTACAGGAAGAAGTCTGCATCCTTCAAGAAAAACATGATTTTCATGCAGGACAATGCTCCATCACACGCGTCCAAGTACTCCACAGCGTGGCTGGCAAGAAAGGGTATAAAAGAAGAAAATCTAATGACATGGCCTCCTTGTTCACCTGATCTGAACCCCATTGAGAACCTGTGGTCCATCATCAAATGTGAGATTTACAAGGAGGGAAAACAGTACACCTCTCTGAACAGTGTCTGGGAGGCTGTGGTTGCTGCTGCACGCAATGTTGATGGTGAACAGATCAAAACACTGACAGAATCCATGGATGGCAGGCTTTTGAGTGTCCTTGCAAAGAAAGGTGGCTATATTGGTCACTTATTTGTTTTTGTTTTGTTTTTGAATGTCAGAAATGTATATTTGTGAATGTTGAGATGTTATATTGGTTTCACTGGTAAAAATAAATAATTGAAATGGGTATATATTTGTTTTTTGTTAAGTTGCCTAATAATTATGCACAGTAATAGTCACCTGCACACACAGATATCCCCCTAAAATAGCTATAACTAAAAACAAACTAAAAACTACTTCCAAAACTATTCAGCTTTGATATTAATGAGTTTTTTGGGTTCATTGAGAACATGGTTGTTGTTCAATAATTAAATTAATCCTCAAAAATACAACTTACCTTATAATTCTGCACTCCCTGTATATATAAAAGACAGCCAGGTTTAAAATGATGTAAGCTGCAAATATCAGCAATACTAAACCTATATTTCAATATATATGGTAATTTTAGGTATTAGAAAAATGATTGGTCACCTCCACTCTGTAAAAGAATTTTCTGTGCCCAGAGAGTTAATAGGAGATATGACATAGCTATAACGTAATTGGTTACCTTTACTCTGTAAAAGAATTGTAGTGCTCAAAGAGTTAATAAGGGATATAATATGGTTGCTAATGGAAATATAGCAATAACATGATCAATGTTTTTGTTAAAAGAATTGTAGTGCTTAAAGAGTTAATAAGGGATATAATATGGTTGCTAATGGAAATATAGCAATAACATGATCGATGTTTTTGTTGCAATAATATGTTTGTTCGTTTGTTTTTACAGTTAGATGTATGTGCCAGAAATGTATCCCTTTTAAGTATGTTGGTCTATATTATGTGATATCAAGTAAAGACATTAATAACGCTGTTTGGTAAATAAACACACCAACGGACGGTGGCCATTGGTTAAAAATTTCACTCCCCTGATACAGGATTGGCCACCGGTCCTCAAGAATGTATAGGACACCTTGGAGTCTTTTGATTGGCCAAGCGAACACACCCACAAATATGATTGGTCATTTGCCCTTTAAATGCAGAGGGCGGCAAGGAGAACTATACCTAATTTATACCTTTGAAAAAGCCCAGCCGCTGACTGGGGGAAACGCGTCAGGTACCGGCTGACAGGTCCGACGCTCCGACTTCAACTTGAACCGCTCCTTCCTACTAACAGACGGGCAGTTAACAAGGGCATCCGGAAAGCCCTGTTACAGACGCCGGTTTTGCAAAGAACACCTGGAGACACTGACTTCCTAGGCAGCAGTGTGGAGCGGCTTTTCAAGCAGAGGAAAGGGAGTTGAACTCTGAATGCCTTTTTAAACTATACTTCTAGTAAGTGTAACTTATCTTGTGTGCAAACTCTTCTAATAAAATCTACACTTGAGTCTCTTGTGCGCTCTCTCTTCTTATTTTTACATGTATCATCGTTCCCACGACTGAGGTTTGGATCTACCTAGTTTGATTGGAGCTGCATAAGAGAAGACTCGTGTTTGGATATCAAAGTAGTATTTATTTCAAAGGGACATACTACCCTGTTTTCTGAAGACCCTACATATGTGACAATATATAAGAACATACAAGAGGTACTGTTGGATTGGAAACACAAACAGTGTGAAATATTTTGTTTTCCTGTTGGATGGCAAACACAAACAGTGTGCAAAACTTTGCAATATTTTGTGTCACTTTTTAACCTTTTGCGGTTTAGTTTTTAGTTTTTATTTTATTAAGTTTTTTTTATATACAATTGATTTTTAGTTTAGTTAATTACATCTGGCTATATTTTTTGCTACCATTTTGAATTTAGGTGCTGCTAACTGAAGGTGCTGCTAATTTAAGGTGCTGTTATTTTTTCAAGAGGTGTTAGTGCGAACTTATCATGCGGTTTTGATAATTTCAATGAATTTTAGAATTTTAGGATTTTCTAACACTATTTTATAATATCTTTTTAGCGGATCAACCTGTGCACATATTTATATTTATATTTTTTTACCAAAATTTTAACCTGTATATTTATGAATATAAAATATTAATCTATTTTTTTATATATACATATATCATTATATTATTATATTTATTTATATCAAGTACTGTATCAGTACATATAGCGCAATTTACTTTTTCTTTGCATTTCCTGTAACCTTAAGGAGACCGAGGCCTTCCTGGCTATGTCAAAGATTCTCAGCCAAGCTTTGGTGCCAATCTCGGAGCCCAACTCTATCCGCCATGTGTCAACATAGGGTGGCAGAACACCCTACCCACCCACCTGTAGCAAACCGTACAGAAGTGAGATTAAGTGTCTTGGTGCATGTGCTGTGGTACAAAGAGTTTCAATGAAAGTCTTTTGTCTGGACAGCAAAGCCCTATCCCCATGGTTATTAAAGTAGTGATGGAATTGCGCCACTCGGAACCAAGAAGAGAACATACGGTCATCCCATTCAGCCAGTTCATCGGAGGGCATTTGTTATAGCCGATAGTGGGTATGAAGAACCTGGTACATGGGGCTTGTTTGCTAACCTGTTGTCTGGGTTCTCATGCACGGGGGTTACAGGTGAATATTTAATAGAAATGCAACTCTCCACTCGTATCAACTTGTCCCAAATCTGGAGGACATCTTTTAGCAATGGGTATTGTTTAATCAAATTGGGACATTGTGAGGGGGATACCCATGTGAGAGAGCCTACACTGCCCCTCTGCAAGATCTCATTATCAAGCCCTATCCACGCCTTACTACTGGAGCATTGACACAGTTCGACTAGGCGTTGGAGACCTATGGCCTTACGATAATCCTCTAATCTGGGAAACCCCAAGCCTCCTCTGTCTCTAGGGAGGTAGATAATTTTTCTGCCTATTCTTGGCTTTAAGCCGTTCCAGATATACAATTCAATTTCAGACTGTATCTGATGGATGAAGTGAGTTGCAGACGAGAGTGGGATCGTTTGCATCACGTAAAGTACTCTTGGCAATATATTCATTTTTACAAAGTGGATGCGCCCCATCCACAAGATATTTTTATTTTTCCAGTTTGCCAGATCTTTCGTGACTTCATCTCTGATACGCTTATAGTTTATGTGTACTAAGTCTTTAATGGAAGGGGTCAAGGCAATGCCCAAGTATTTTAATTGGTTTGTAGCAATCTTAAGGGGGCACAGCAAGGCTTCAAATTTGGATGGGGATTCTGTGATGTTTAGGATCTCCGACTTAGCAGGGTTAAGAAGAAAGCTTGATACTCTGCTATAGGCCTCAACCTTTGTCAGGGATGCCTGCAGGGAGGTGATGGTGTCAGTTAGTGTTAACAGAATGTCATTGGCATACATTGCCAACTTATGTTCCTTTTGCCCAACCCTGATGCCTTTAATATTGATGTTAGCGCAAATCTTACTAGCCAGGACTTCTATGGTAAGTGCAAATAATAAGGGAGAGAGGGACAGCCCTGCCTCGTACCGTTAGTAATCTGGAATGTCTAGGAGAACATGCCATTCACACATACTCTCATGTTAGGTGAGGAGTAGAGCGAGAACACCCTATTGATAAAACTTGAGCCGAATCCAAGTGGTGAATTAGAGAGGGTAAGAAGGTAATCGCAGCTGTAGCGTCCTCGGAATGAACCGGAAGTGAAAACCTTAGGGAAAGGTCACTGTAAAGTCCCCAGGATACTCACGGAGTGCCGTAGCCAGAAAAACGGAGGATTAGCCTGTGTAGCAATATGTTAAAAGTCTGCCTTTTAACATGGCTAAGTGCCTCCAATAAAGACTTTTTGTTTTTTACCATTTTGCTTGTGGGTCTGAGTTGTAGTGCCTGCCGCCTCCTCTTCTTCGATGGTGAATTAGAGAGTATCAGAGAGAGTAGTATTCGCATAGCTCTCACTTATTGATATATTAACTTATAAATAACACTTGTAGTTTATTGCAACTGTTAAAATCAAAGAATAACAACATTCGAACCAAAGCTTTAACAAAATTAACATCCAGGCCAGGGTCCGGCCCAGCTTATCAATAGACCGCGTGCGCGAAAAACCACACACCAAATGAAGAGTATTATATACTAATCTGACTCCCTACAACAGGGTCCCTACTGTAGTGCTAATTGATTGCCCTCTGTCTTAGCGTAAGCTTGGTTTAGCCTACTATTCGTATTAATAGTAATAGTCGTATTGATAGGGCATCACTCAGCGTCTAGCTCTATACCTGTATTCCCCTGAGAAAAGTGGCTGTTACGGGCAAGCGCTGGGGGGGGGGTTATGTCCAGTGGAATCGTCCTTTCATAAGTTTAGTCATAATGCATACTAGTTAATAAATTAGTGAGAATCCTATCTCCTGGTCGGTCAGGGCAATACTATACTTTGACAATGCCGTCTGGGGTTATGACTATGTTAGCTTCTCATGTTCCTTACGTGCCTACAGTGGGTTAGGTTCCCCATATGCCATCCCCCCTCTGTGTGCGAGGGTTTAGTGAAAACTGCTCTACCCATATTCATTTGTCAATAACACGTTATGGTAGCAACATTTTTAATATATATATTCTACATTTAAAACCTGCTCATGCTCAGTTTATTAAATATGCAATGTTATTGGGGATAACCTCATATCTTTTTTTAAACCCCTGAAAATCAAAATAGTATCCAAATATCCTTAGGGGCACCTAAGACACCTAAACCCCAGATATTGAGGATAAAATGTATATTTCCCATGGATCATAGAAAACCTTAGTCCAGTGAACTCCCAAAACACCTGGGTTTAGCTTTTTCAATATGGGAGAAATTCATATTAAATCTCCTCATGTCAATAAGCAAAGAAGAGCTAGGTCAAACACCTATAATACTATATTATTTTCATATATAAGGACTAAAATGTTTTTCCCTTGACAACATAATGAGAACTAGGTTTTATGGTTTTACTCCCTCAGTAAGAGTATGTGCCTTAAAACTATACTGGTTCTGATGGATATTACACAGCCCTTGGTTGTGTTCGGCTCTATCACTTGTAAGTGAGAATGAACACAACAAAAAATAATCCCATAATGGTGCATAATAGAAAACATTAGGCTTTGAAGATACCCCTCTCTGGGATTTGTGCAAGTGGTTGTCCTTAGGATACATTAAATATAACATAATACAGTTTTACAAGAGTACCCCCCCCCACTCAGCCTTATACGGTGCCATATAGATAACATTGTTATCCATGGAGTTGTGCATGACACAGCACTAATTGGCTAGTCAATAGTTAATAAATAACTAGCCATATGATAAGGGGGCAGTCAGCATAGGCTAAGATACAAGGTAATCACAGAGGTAACAAGTATATTAACGTAACCATGTTAACTGTGCAAAACTGGGGCATGTATAATAAAGGGATTATCTATCTTTTTAAACAATAAACATTTTGGAGTAAACCGTCCCTTTAAGGGGATATTTTTCTTTGTTTTTATAAAGGGGGAATTTCTAAATGCATTACTTTTTTTATTATGCTTGTGCATTAAAATAATATTTTTTTTAAATATGCTTTGAGATTTTGGTTGGTAATTTTTTAAGCTTTGAGATAACATAAAAATAATTATGTCAACAACCACCTCCTGTTTGGGTGGAAAAAAAATTCAAAAATTGTTTCACCAATTAAAATTTAAACTGTACTTTAGTGGTTTTAGAAGCTTGTTTTTCTTCTGATTAGACAAGACTTCAAATAATTTCATGAATGGCATTGAGGAACTATATTTGACTTAAATTTGACTTTTTTTTTCAATTTGTTAAAAAAATGATATGCTGGCCCTATTTAAACATCCGGATTTATTCAGATATGTATTAGAATTTTATGATATCCTAATTGTTCTGTTTTCTGAACGAGTAATCAAATTTGAAAACACTTTCACTCTTTATGTTATTGGTAAATTTATTACAAATTGTATTACCTGCATTCTACCTCAGTCTTCCTTTACAAGTCTTCCCCATTGGAAAAACACCAAAACCAACCCACCTCAAAAAAAATAATTAAAAATAGATGTACGCTGCATCTGAACAAATGAGTTCACAACTTTATCCAAGAGCTCTTTTTTCTTGAAAACTCTAGCAGAAACCTCATGCTATGTCATTAAATCTATGTACTTTGTAGATATATATGATGAAGTGTTCCTTAACCTCTTACCTACAATGCATGGTATAGCATTTTATTTATATGAAAACATAGATATTTATATTTATAAAATATGCAGTAAAATTGTTTTATATTGTGATTAATGGAATATAATGATGTTGATATTGTTGTTGGTATGGAAAATACCAAGACTATTATTCAGGGCAAACAAATTCATATAATTGTAATGTAAATGGCAATGGAACATACATGCATTTGGTATTGTTATGTTTATATTAAATTATTTTAATGATATTAAAAATATAAATTATAGTATTTACTCCGTGGCTTGGATAACAAACTTTCCAATTACTGGCTCCCGATTAAGATTTCAGCTCAAATTGCCAGTGTGTTTTCTGAGTGACCATAAAAAGCCTCAGCTCCAATATATGTTTTTATTGAAAACTTCTAAAAAATGTTTTTCCAGTTGTAAAAAGGGACATGAAATCTAAAAAATTTCTTTCATGATTCAGATAGAGTATGTCATTTTAAACAATTTTTAATTGTATTCTATTCTGTTCTTCCTTCTCTTGGTATCTTTTGTTGACAAAAGCTCAGGAGTGTGCACATGCCTGAAGCAATACATGGCAACAGTTTTGCAAGAATGCTATCAATTTGCAAAAGCACTAGAAGCAGCACTATTTCCTGACATGTAGTGTTCCAGACACATACCTAGGTGTCTCTTCAACAAAGAATACCATGGGAACAAAGCAAATTTGATAATAGAAGTAGATTTACATTTTTTTTTTAAATTGTATACTCTGAATCACAAAATAATTTTTTTGGTTTCCATATCCCTTTAAGTGGCTTTAATTAGGATTGAAAAGCAAAGTTGAAGAAAATTTGACCAATACAAATGCCACAATAGTGGCTGCATTTTTCCCGTTGTACAGTGTGTAAAAAAAATAAAAAAATTGACAAGTTAAAATTAACCTTTTGTGTTACTAAATCATAGTGAGTGAAAAGTGGTAATTTATAATAAAGCAATTTCAACAGTGGTATTATGGGTGTAGTGGGCATGTGTATTAGATGCCTAATTTTTAATAATAATACTGAAAATGTGATGGTTTCCCATTTGTTATCAGTAATTGATTTAGTTTACATGTTTCTCTTAAAGGGACATTCCAGCCAAAATTGGAATCCAGTTGGATACATTTCAGTTTTGAATAGAAGCATTTTTGTAAAATACATGCATTAACAAAAATATTCTAGTAAAAGCTATATCTGTTTCAAAAGTGTATTTAAGTATGCACCGTGTACTAGCATTTTGAACACAGCACTTGCTCAGAGAACCTAAGGTGCTTGTACCATATGGTAAAGACTCACACCTAGATTACGAGTTTTGAGTGGCGTTATTTAATTCCCTATAGCGCTGCCATTACAAGTTTAAAAACACACTGCTTGTGCAGGCGATATGGAGATTTTAAGCTCCATACCTCTCCCAAAACAAGCGCTGTGTTTGACGTGCTCGTGCATGTTTTCTTCATAGACATCAATGGGGAGAGCCGGCACAAAAAAAGTCTAACACCTGCAATTGCGGAAACAAAAGCTTTGTAACGCAGCCCCTTTGATGTCTAAGGGGAAAATAAAAGACAGTTTAAACCTAACACCCTAACATAAACCCCGAGTCTAAACACCCATAATCTGCTGACCCTGACATTGCCTGACATTGCCGACACCTGCCTAC
This sequence comes from Bombina bombina, assembly GCF_027579735.1. NCBI lineage: Eukaryota > Metazoa > Chordata > Amphibia > Anura > Bombinatoridae > Bombina > Bombina bombina. Next base: position 743,522,811 of record NC_069503.1, on the reverse strand, counting down.
AGTTATTAACCCCTATATTGCCGACACCTAAATAAAGCTATTAACCCCCTAAACCTCTGGCCTTCCACATCACTACCACTAAATAAAACTATTAACCCCTAAACCACCAGCCCCCCACATCACAACAACCTAAATTAAACTATTAACCCCTAACCCTAACGTAACCCTAACCCTAACACCTCCTAACTTTAACATAATTAAAAGAGAGCTAAATTAAACGTACAATTATTAACTAAATAATACCTATAAACCCCTAAACCGCCAGTCCCCCACATCGCAACAACCTAAATTAAACTATATTAACCCCTAAACCCTAACCCTAACGTAACCCAAACACTAACCCTAAACCTAACCCTAACCCTAACACCCCCTAATTGTAACGTAATGAAATTAGATCTTAATTAAAGTAACTATTATTAACTAAATAATACCTATTTAAAACTAAATTCTTACCTGTAAAATAAAACCAACGCTAGCTACAATATAAGAAATAGTTATATTGTAGCTAGCTTTGGTTTTATTTTTATTTCACAGGTAAGTTTGTATTTATTTTAACTAGGTAGACTAGTTAGTAAATAGTTATTAACTATTTAATAATTACCTAGTTAAAATAAATACAAACTTACCTGTGAAATAAAACTTAAGCTACCTTACACTAAAACCTAACATTACAAAAAATAAAAAAACACTAAATTCACAAAAAATAAAAAACCTACCATTACAAAAAATAAAAAACCTACCATTAAAAAAAAAAACAAATTATCCAAAAAATCAAAGATTATTCCTATTCTAATACCCTTTTTTAAAAAAAAAAAAAAAAAAAAAAGCCTAATCTAGAATAAACTACCAAGGGCCCTTAAAAGGGTTTTTTTGGGGGGCCCTTTTTTTTGCTCCAAAAAATATACAAACCCCCCATAACACTATACAAATCCCCACCCCCAAACTACCAAGGGCCCTTAAAAGGGCCTTTTGTATGGCATTGCCCTGAGATAAACAGCTATTTTGCTAAAAAAAAAAACACCCCCTAAAAATATACATTACACAAAATATCAAACAAATTATCAAAAATAAAAAAATATTCCTATTCTAATACCTATAAAAAACAAAACAAAAAAAAAACCTAATATAGAATAAAATACCAATGGCCCTTAAAAGGGCCTTTTGTAGGTCATTGCCTAAAGATATAAGCTCTTTTATTGAGAAAAAAATTACAAAGACCCACTAACATTACAAACCCCCACACCCCCAAACCCACAAAATAAAAAAATACTATCTAAAAAAATCTAAGCTACCCATTGCCCTGAAAAGGGCATTTGTATGGGCATTGCCCTTAAAATGGCATTTAGCTCTTTTACTGCCCAGACCCTAAACTAAATAATAAAACCCACCAAATAAACCCTTAAAAAATCCTAACACTAATCCCCTGACGATCCACTAACAGTTTTTGAAGTCCCGCTTGAACAATCTTCATCATGGTGAAGTCTTCATCCAGGTGGCCTCTTCAATCTTCATCCCGGCGGTGACATCCTAATCTAAGCGGCGAGAAGTCTTCATCCAGGTGGCCTCTTCAATCTTCATCCAGGTGGCATCTTTTATCTTGATCCCAGAGGTGCGGAGCGGATCCATCCTGAAGACATCCGGTGCAGAGCATCCTCTTCATACGGTCGCCGCCGTACACTTAATCTTCAATGCAAGGGACGCAATTCAATATGGCATCCCATGCATTCCTATTGGCTGAAAAATTTGAATCAGCCAATAGGAATTAGGACTGCTAAAATCCTATTGGCTGTTCAAATCAGCCAATAGGATTATGCAGCTCTCATTCTATTGGCTATTTCGAATTAGCCAATAGAATGATAACTGCTTAAATCCTATTAAATTAAAAAAACTAACAATGAAACTAATATAATTATTAAACTAAAATTAAGCTACCAATTAAACAAACTAAAATACACATTAAAAAAATCCTAACACTACTCTAAAGATTACAAATTATCTAATTATAAAAAAAAGATTAAATTACAAAAAAAACTAAATTATGAAAGATAACAAACAAAATTTTCAAAAATAAAAAAGAATTACACCTAATCTAATAGCCCTATCAAAATAAAAAAGCTCAGCCAAAATAAAAAACCTAGCCTACAATAAACTACCAATAGCCCTTAAAAGGGGCTTTTCTAGAGCATTGCTCTAAGTTAAACAGCTCTTTTACCTGTAAAAAAATTCAAAGACCCCCAACAGTAAAACCCACCACCCAACCAACCCCCCAAAATAAAAAAACCTAACTCTAACAAAAACCTAAGCTACCCATTGCCCTGAAAAGGGCATTTGGATGGGCATTGCCCTTAAAATGGCATTTAGCTCTTTTACGTACCCAAACCCTAAACTAAAAAAAAAACCCAACCAAAAAACCTTTAAAAAACCTAACACTACCACCAACGATCCACTTACTGTTTTTGAAGTCCCGCTTGAACGATCTTCATCCCGGTGGGGAAGTCCTCATCCAGGTGGCGAGAAGTCTTCCTCCAGGCGGCATCTTCAATCTTCATACAGGCGGTATCTTCTATCTTGATCTTCTATCTTGATCCCGGCAGTGTGGAGCGGGTCCATCCTGAAGACATCTGGCGCGGAGCATCCTCTTCATATGGTCGCCGCCGTACACTGAATCTTCAATGCAAGGTACGCGATCCAAGATGGCATCCCTTGCATTCCTATAGGAATTAAGCAGCTCTCATTCTATTGATTGATTCATCATCCAATAGAATTAGAGCTGCTTAAATCCTATTGGCTGATTTAAACAGCCAATAGGATTTTAGCAGCTCTAATTCCTATTGGCTGATTCAAATTTTTCAGCCAGTAGGAATGCAAGGGATGCCATCTTGGATCGCGTACCTTGCATTGAAGATTCAGAGTATGGCGGCGACCATATGAAGAAGATGCTCCGCGCTGGATGTCTTCAGGATGGACCCGATCCGCGCTGCCGGGATCAAGATAGAAGATGCCTCCTGGATGAAGATTGAAGAGGCTGCCTGGATGAAGACTTCTCGCCTCTTGGATGAGGATTTCGCCACAGGGATGAAGATTGAAGAGGCCACCTGGATGAAAACTTCTTGCCGCCTGGATGAGGACTTCTCTGCCGGGATGAAGATCGTTCAAGCGGGACTTCAAAAACTGTAAATAAATCGTCCGGGGTTAGTGTTTGGGCATGTAAAAGAGCTAAATGCCCTTTTAAGGGTAATGCCCATCCATATTCCCTTTTCAAGGCAATGGGTTGCTTTGGTTTTTCTAGATAGTTTTTTTTTGTGGGTTTGGGAGGTGAGGGTTTGTAATGTTAGTGAGTGTTTGTAATTTTTTTTTCATAAACAGAGCTGATTTCTTTAGGGCAATGCCCTACAAAAGGCCCTTTTAGGGGCAATTGGTAGTTTATTCTAGATTAGGCTTTTTATTTTGGGGTCTTTTCTTTTTAAGGGTATTAGAATAGGAATCATTTTTATTATTTTTGATAATTTGTTTGTTATTTTGTGTAATGTATTTTTTAGGGGGTGCTTGTTTTTTGTAGCAAAAGAGCTGTTTAACTTAGGGCAATGCCCTACAAAAGACCGTTTTAAGGGCCCTTGGCAGTTTGGGGGGTGGGGGTTTGTATACTGTTAGGGGGTGTTTGTTTTTTGTAGCAAAAGAGCTGTTTAACTTAAGGCAATGCCCTACAAAAGGCCCTTTTAAGGCCCCCCCAAAATGCCCTTTTAACCCCTTAAGGACCAATGACAGAATTATTTCATCATGAAACAATTGAGCAAACTGAAGCTGTGTCCTTAAGGGGCTTGGTAGTTTGGGGGGTGGGGGTTTGTATACTGTTAGGGGGTGTTTGTTTGTTTTTGGAGCAAAAGAGCTGTTTAACTTAGGGCAATGCCCTACAAAAGGCCATTTTAAGGGTCCCCAAAAGGCCATTTTAAGGGCCATTGGTAGTTTATTCTAGATTAGGCTTTTTTATTTTGGGGTGTTTTTTTTTTGTTTTGTTTTTTAAGGGTAGTAGAATCGGAATAATTTTTATTTTTTTGGATAATTTTGTTGGTTTTTTTTGTAATGGTAAGTTTTTTTATTTTTTGTAATTTTAGGTTTTAGTGTAAGGTAGCTTAGGTTTTATTTGACAGGTAATTTTGTATTTATTTTAACTAGGTAGTTATTAAATAGTTAATAACTATTTACTAACTAGTCTACCTAGTTAAAATAAATACAAACTTACCTGTGAAATAAAAATAAAACCTAAGCTAGCTACAATATAACTATTAGTTATATTGTAGCTAGCTTAGGTTTTATTTCACAGGTAAGTATGTATTTAGTTTTAAATAGGTATTATTTAGTTAATAATTGTAAGTTTAATTTAGCTATATTTTAATTTTGTTAAAGTTAGGGGGTGTTAGGGTTACGTTATGGTTAGGTTTAGGGTTAGGTTTAGGGGTAGGGTTAGGGATTAATAGTTTATTTAGGTTGTTGCGATGTAGGGGGCTGGCGGTTTAGGGGTTAATAGGTTTATTTAGTGGTAGTGATGTGGGAGGCCAGAGGTTTAGGGGTTAATAGCTTTATTTAGTTGCGGCGATGTTGGGGAGCGGTGGAATAGGGGTTAATAACTTTAATATAGTGGCAGCAATGTTGGGGTGCGGCGGAATAGGGGTTAATAACTTTAGTATAGTGGCGGCGATATTGGAAGCGGCAGATTAGGGGTTAATACCTTTATTTAGGTGGCGACGATATCGGGAGCGGCAGATTAGGGGTTAATAACATTAAGTAGGTGTCGGCGATGTCGGGGGCAGTGTTTAAACTCTGGGTTTATGTTAGGGTGTTAGGTTTAAACGTAACTTTTATTTTCCCCACAGACATCAATGGGGCTGCTTTCTTTCCGCGATCACAGGTGTTAGACTTTTATCTGACCCGCTGTCCCTATTGATGTCTATGGAGAAAGCGTGCATGAGCACGTCAAAACAGCACTTCTTTTTGGTGCGGTATGGATCTTAAAAGTACCATATCGCCCGCACAAGCCAGGTTTTTTAAAACTTGTAGTGGCAGCGTTATAGGAGATTAAATAACGCCACTTTTGTTGCGTTTGTTAATTTCCCTATAGCGCTCAAAACTCGTAATCTAGGCGTATGGAAGTTAATCAAATGGAAATTAATTGAAATTATAAACCCAAACTCATGCAAGGTCAACTATAACATGTAATTTAATAACATAATTATCATGTTTTTATAAACACAGTAGCTAATTACTGTGTATAATGTAGCTATAATACAAAAATGGGTTCTAGAGATGAGACTAAAAACAAATAAAAAAGTTTATAATCCAGGGATCAGTAAGCAATGTTAGCAGTCTGGCATTATTATATATTTGTAAAACATCATTAGAGTGCATTTAGTGACAGGTCGAGCTATGCATAAACCAATTTTTAATACCAGTATGTAAACCTTCTTTATTTTGTGGAGTGCTCTGAATTCCCTTTCTACAGAAACACTGATAAAGCTACTATGTGAGTAGTTGTGAAAAATGGTATCAAGTAATAAGAAAAAAAATGTATTTGATTCAAATGGGATTCATTTTAAGATGTGCAATTATTTGAACTGAAGTATGTCATTTTTATTACAGTTTTTCTGTATAAGACTGATGTTTAACAATTCTGGCAATTAAATATCTTGGGGAACAAATCCTCACAGAGCAGAATCTTTGATGACTACTACATTACACATAGTTTAATTTGTGATCAGGAATTATAAGAGAATACTACTAATTTGTATAGTTCGGTTGTAACACTTATCACTTATGGGAAGAGTTGTATTTCTTTTCTGGTTACATTAAAAAATAAATAAATAAAAAAAATCATTCCAATTAGTGATGTTAATGTTTAAAAATGAAAATTATATATGAGTTGTTGGGGGGCGGAGCCTGGCCAAGATCCCTAATGGCCGCACATTAATCATGCTCTGAAACCCCAGAGCTCTCAGACACAGAGTTATGTAACCCTAAGCTTATAAAATCCTCAAATTTGGAGCCACTAACACGCCAGTACTACAAAAGAAACTAAGGGCTGCTTTAAATCCAATGATCGAGGCAAGGATCAGAAGGTGAAGGGATCAACGATCTGACGCTTACTACGCAACTTGGGCCTGCTTTGCCTGAGCGGCTCTGTCTGATGCCCACATAGCGCTGAGTCTGACCTGGCTCACGGACATTCGGTGGAAGGAGTGTGAGGTGAGATGAAGCAGATGCTGTGATCGGGCACCAGATGCGAGGCGGTCCGCATATCATTTGTGGATAGAGCGCAAAAGGCCAGAGCACATACCGGAGGTGCCTGTCTAGTCAGAGACGCAGGCCCGGAGTGGATCTTACAGGAGACACGGGATAACCAGAGACACACAGAGAGACCCGGCGAGACAGCTGGGGCTTAATAACTCATTATATAACTGCCGCACATTAAGCCTTACCCGACACAAGGGCGCACTTGATCACAGGGAAGGGGCAGTCTGACATCCCTTTTTTTCTGGCACATTTCAAGAGGAAGACCTGCACAGAACCAGGTTTAGCAGGAGCGACATTATTACATGGTTCTGGTCCGGCTTAAGAACTTAGAAACCCACCTTGTTTATCCCCTAAGAGTCACTTATAGACTTACCGGACATACTATAAAGGCTTAGCTACACATAAGGCCCAAATCAAACATGGCAAATAAAAGAGCTCCTAAGCCTTCTAAAGGGTCACAATCTACTAGCCTGGAAAATTATTTAATTGCACCTGAAACACCCTCAGGCCTGGCTAAAGAGCAATCTAGGCCTAGCGGACATAATGCTACAATACAGATACAGCACATGGAACAAGCACAACATGACTACCTCACCAAAGAGGACAGAAAACATTTATCCTCCAAACATAATATCAGAGAAGCAATGCTTGAAGTGAAACGTATGTTTGGAGAACTTAAGCAAGATATTGCCACAATAGAACATAGAGTGGTTGGGGTGGAGTGGTTGGGGTGGAGGAGACACAGGAGTCATTGCGCTCAGATTTACAGCACCATTCTAGCTGTCTCCAATCACAAGAGACAACTGTGCATAACTTGATGGAAAGAATAGAAGATCTCGAGAACCGGAGTAGACGCAACATCAGTCACTCCTACTGAAATAGCACCCTATCTTCAAGACCTGTTTAAATTTATTAAAAATGCACCAGCTGCAGAGGAGGTCCAGATAGAACGTGCTCACAGAGCCCTCAGGCCCAAACCTTCAGTTAGAGCTCCGCCACGAGACATTATTGTAAAATTTCTGTCATACAGGGATAAAGAGGAGATCCTTAGATATGCCAGAAACAAGCCACATGTCTTCTATGAAGGCTCGAAGATCAAGGTTTTTACAGACCTGTGCCCAGCCACTCTTCAGAAGTGGAGAGACCTTAGATATATAACCACAACGCTGCAAGCACAAAATATACAATATAGATGGGGATTTCCTACCTGCATTATAGTATCCAAGGACGGAGCCACATTGGCGGAGCTACCTGCTTTCAATCAGGCACTGGGCACACAGATACGGCCTCAAAATGTGGGAGCGGGCCCGGTTCCTCTGGTGCCTGCAGGCCAGAGAGCACAAGAAGATGAAATCCGCCCGGACTGAGGGGAAACTCGGATATACCGGCTCCATCTGCTTCCTTTCTTTTAAACTGGAGCATCATCTTTCCTCCAAGCACCACACAGATAAGTTTTGACCTTTATTTACTGGATCCGTGCCTTAATGTAGTTTGTTTAATTATGTTGGACTCTCTGACTCTTAGCCTCTTGGGGCTTAGGCCTCATGTCCGCCTTAGGCGGTTACTTACCGCATATATGTTATGGAGACCACATAACTTCTTGGAACAGTAAGAGACTTGAATGCCCGTATATGCACAATTTCTTTCCCAAAGTATCAGTTGTATGTTTGTTTTCAGGGTACATGTTTAGTTATTTCACCTGTTTTCTGAGACTATATATTTGCAAGGGCCAATTGACCACTGTCCTGAATACATGCACCTTTTGCATGTCTCCCCCAAAACAAAAAACAAACAAACAAAAAAAAAAAAACACCCACGAACAGGTGATATGCAAGTTTTACCTATTTCAACTGTTTTAACAAGACTGTTTGCGGGTAATCTCTAATGCAAATTGCCCACTTGACACACCATATTGTATTTTTATTTATATATTTGTGTGGGACACACTGTTACTGATTTAGATGCAGGGGAGATACATATACATAGACAACACAATTCATTAATTAAAAGACATGCTAGTACACTGGGGAATATGATTTATCTGAACTTTGGGTGGCAGCTGGGTTCACAAGACTATAGGGGAATTAATGCTGCACTGTGCTTCACAGAATGTTAGGCAGGCTCTATCACCTAGTCGGATGGGAACTCATGTACTATACCTTGCTCAGATTACACCATACTAGCCAGCACACTGGGTTCATGAGATAAGAGCTATAAAGGGGTTATAGAGGGATAACTTTGAGAAATTTTCTTGCTCCTTGGAAGGTAAGTTAACCTCCTAGGAAACATATGGTTTCAGAGGCACAGGACAGATATTATCCGCTGCTTGCGAGGATAATGGAAATAGAGTTTGTCTTAAAAAGTTTAAAAGTTTAAAAGTTTAAACATTTTCAAATGTTTGAGTGTTTAAGCATTGTACTGGTGTGTTGGGACTTGATCCCTTTATTTTCATCTATAAGTTGCATTAACCTACAAAGAATAATTATTTTCTTTTATAAGTCCATATTTCAATAACTGAGAGCAATGAGGGTACTACCCCTAGAGAACCTTATATACTGTAAATTTGTTTGTTTACTAACCTCTTGCTTCTAGAATCTCACCCCACTATTTGGGGACCCTATTTTTTTTCCCTGCTTGATTGGGAGAACTGGAGCCTTGTCAGCCCATTTGTCAGCTCCTTACTTTAGAGACCAGATTACACTGTATTGAGCTCTGCTGATAACCAGCCAGTTCTCCTTACGTCTTCCTGACTAACATCTCTTTCTTCTTTCTTCTTCCTTTTATATTCACCTCTTCCTCTTTCTTTAAGCCTTACCCTCTTTCCCCTTCACCCTTTTCCCTCCTCCCCCCCCCCTTTTTTTTTTTTTCCTTAACAGGCTACCCCTAACCGTAATGGCTCCTCTACAAAGGAATAAGGGACCTCGCATTATAGATCTTATCACCATAAATGTAAAGGGTTTTAATAACCTGGGGAAATGATCCATTGTCACCAGGGACATTCATAAAATGGGGGGGTGATGTGATATTCATTCAGAAGACTCATTTCTCCAGGCGTAGCGAGCCCAAATGGTATAACCATCAATACCCAACGACATATTTTGCCTCGGGTCCTACAAAAAAAATGGGGTGGGAATTTTGATTCACTCCAGAGTCCCCTTTCAGCTTGATCACATTCATGGAGATCCTGAGGGCCGTTACCTAATACTGACAGGCATACTTTACAATAGCCCCATCACATTGGTTAATGTGTACTCACCCAATACCTCACAGGATACATTCCTCAAAAAGGTTGCACATAAGATTCTAGAGACTCAGAGGGGCACCCTTTTTGTGGGTGGAGACCTCAATGCTTCACTTAGCCCTGATGTGGATACTTCGGACGGCCTCTCCAGTACCCCTCTCAGGGTGATTAAGCACCTCGCCGGAACCCTCAGAGACTTAGTTCTACATGAAATTTGGTGTACACTGCATCCTAGCACTAAGAATTATACCTTTTATTCCCATCCGCATGGGAAATACACGAGAATAGACTATCTATTCACTGACTCAACAGGGTTCTCTTTGATAGCTGGCAGCAGCATTGGCCCAATTACGTGGTCGGACCATGCCCCGGTGAAGTGCTCGATAAATTGGCCTACCATCCCGACCACCCCCTTTGTGTGGAGGTTGGAGGACTCTATGCTTGATATCCCCCTTCTCAAACAGGAGCTGCACAAAAGCATTGAGGAGTATTTCTGCTTAAATTCTGATGGCTCTGTGTGCCCCACCATGGTGTGGGAGGCACACAAATGTGTGATCCGAGGCATTCTGATTAAGCATAAATCAATGCTGAATCGAAAAAAAAAGAACAATATGAGAGTCTTTATTGAATGTGACACGATTGGAACAGGCACATAAAGAGTCTCCGGCGGATGACACATTGAAAAGCGAATTAATATTGGCCAGGACAGCGCTATTGCAATACCTACAGGCAGAAAACCAAGCAAAGGCTTTAAAGCTTCGGCAGCGTTTTTTCGAACAAAGCAATAAAGTGGGAAAGCTACTCACCCGAGCCATTGCTCGACAAAGACTTAAGACATATGTATATGAAATCTTAGATCAAAGAGGGAATAGTCATAGGGATGGACAGTCGATAGCAAACGTATTCAGAGAGTTTTACAACTCACTTTATAACATCCATTCACCCAGCGATCAAAGATCTGAGCAGGGGGATGTGTCCGCATCGGAGCAAGGGGTAATAGAATACCTCTAGGGGGTCGTCACTCCGGTGCTAAATCAGGAAGAAGTAGACCGGTTGGTGGCTCCTTTTACAACAGAGGAAGTAATACTAGCTATTAAGGACCTCCCGACGGGCAAGAGTCCTGGTCCAGACGGCTTCGGCAATCGATATTATAGGACTTTCCAAGATGAGTTGGTGCCTCATTTACTACATATGTTTAACTTATTGTCAGAGAAACCAGTTTTGCCTCATACAATGTTGGAGGCATTTATCACGGTGATTCCGAAGCCTGGTAAGTCAGCTAACCAGCCTGGTAATTACAGGCCAATTTTGTTTCTTAACTCTGACATTAAGATACTAGCGAAAGTTATCGCCAATTGTCTTAAAACTATACTGCAGTGACTGGTCTCCACAGATCAGGCCAGCTTCATTCTGGCCAGAGAGGCGCGTGATAATACCTTGAGGGTAATCCAACTAATCTCGTATGCTTGGTCCGACTCTGCGCCATTGGCATTAGTGTCGACGGACGTGGAGAAAGCTTTTGATCGGGTCAACTGGATATTCATGAGGCACACACTGGGAAAGCTGGGTTTTGGCCCAAATTTCATCCACAGGGTTTTTGCCTTGTACTTGACACCTACAGTGAGAGTGTGCATAAATTGAGTTATTTCTGATTCATTTTGGATCACAAATGGCACGAGACAGGGGTGTCCCCTCTCCCCGCTGTTATTCGCTCTAGTTATTGAAATCCTAGTGTGCAGGATCCATGCCAATTCAGACATTCAGGGCATTAGAGTTAGGGAGGACGAGCATAAACTGGCAATGTACGCGGATGACATCATGCTTACATTGACTAATACTGCCTCGTCCCTTTGGGCCTCTCTGGTCGAATTTAAAAATTATGGCAGATTGTCTGACTTCTTGCTCAACCCAACTAAGTCTGAGATTCTTAATATTACCGAACCGCAGAGTGTCATGGATGTGATACATACACAATGGCAACTCCAGATAGCCACTGGGCAATTGGAATACCTCGGTATCGCACTTGCTCCGACGGTTGGTGAAATTGTTGACATCAACTATAAGAGTATCAGAGACGATGTCATACGAGACCTGAATGCATGGAAAAATAAAACAATATCCTGGATGGGATGTATACACATCACTAAAATGAATATTCTTCCGAGAGTATTATATATCATGCAGACGATACCCCTCTCCTCGGCCTCGCACCTTGTACATCAGATACAAACAGCAATTGAAACCTATATCTGGAACGGGATTAGGCCGCGAGTGAGCAGGAGGATGATGTACCTTCCTAGAGATAGGGGAGGGCTTGGGGTTCCTCAACTCTCTGTGTATCGTAAAGCTATTGACCTTCAGCGCCTCGTGGAGTGGTGTCATAACTCCAAGGACAAGGTCTGGATAGGACTTGATGGTAATATCTTGCGCAGGGGTAATGTTGGCTCGCTTGCCTGGGTGACAGCCTCTAAACGCCCCAAGCAAATTCAACAATACCCCTTGTTGGTGGATGTATTTCACACCTGGGACGAACTAATCAGGGCAGACAATAACATCTCGACTAGGAGTGTGCCTGTTACCCCTGTTCGCGAAATCCAGACAATGTTATTGCCAATAAGCACTACTCCACTGGGTCATCTTACACATTGGCTCAGACGGCCATATCCTCCTCGATTACCCAAGGAAAACTTAAGACCCAAAAAGACCTTGCCAAGTGGAATGAGTGGTTGTTCTCGTCCTGGTTTTGGGTAGCACAGCTACATCATTATTATGATAATGTTACAGATAAAGTGCTGTTCACCAGGCATAAGACACCATTTGAGGTGCTTTGCACCCCAGACAGGATTCCTAGACATTTGATCTCATGCCTATATAAGCTGCTGCTGGTCAGAAAGGAGAGTGCACTACCCACCTATGTGGATGCATGGCATAAAGAGTTGGGCACCGAGATTGATACGAAAATATGGTTAAAAATCTTTGAAAAAACAAATAGAACATCAGTATTGGCACACCTTCAAGAAATGCACTATAAGTTTCTGAGTAGTGGTATCTCACCCCTGAGAGGTTAAAAAAAATCTACCTGCATACTGGGGGGGAGTGCTGGAGGGGCTGTGGTGAGGAAGGTATGATATTACACATATGGTGGACATGCCCCTGATACAACCCTTTTGGGAAGCAGTGCTCAGAGAGTGTAGCAGAGTCTTAACTATCATCATACCCCCTGACCCACACTACTTGCTATTTCATAAGCTCTCTAAAATCACAGTGGAAGCCAAACAATGATTATTCTCACTAATGTTGAACCGTTCGAAGGGACTGATCCCAAGACATTGGAAATCTCTACAGGTACCAAGCTTGGGGGACTGGAAGATTGGAGTTGGGGACTTGCTCCGTCTGGAGAGATATCACTACCTCAATATAGGCAAAATCACCACTCATGAATATATGTTATTACTTTGGGAGGGCAGATCTCTTTAAAGAGTGCTTGTTGTCTCTGGACCCTGCAATTCTGGGTTGTTGAACACTAAATCAGATGAGACGCACTTCCATATCCCCTACATTTTCCCCCTACTACCCTTCCCCCCCCCTTTTTTTTTTTTTTCTTCTCTCTTTTTTTTCTCTCTTCAACCCCTCTTTCCCCTTGACTGGAAACTATTACTGGGTGGACCGGATGTGCCTTATTATAACCTCTGCTTTATGGATCAAGGAGCAGGGGTTTGTAGTATTGAAAACAAACTTAGCTCGGCATCCCGGGTCCGCCGAGGAAAATGATAAACGTAAAATAGATATTGATGTTTAGTTGTTTTGTTATACCAGTTATCCTCTCATTATCAATGAACAAACAAAGTTTAAGAAGCGGAACTACTAGCAATTGTATAAGATCTAAAGTTCCGACACTGATTGGGTGTCATACTTTGAGCTGTAGAATCTACAAAATGTATAATGTGTACTGTTATGCAAGTTCATTCAATAAAGCTTTTTAAAAAAATAAAATAAAAAAATAAATGAAAATTATATATTTTCTCTTGACACATCAAAAACCTATTCTTACCTTTGTCATATTCTGCATGGCCTGTCACCCAGATTCCCTACTGGTTGTAGCTGTTGTTATTTAGTCTTCGCTCTGAACACGATTGCTGCTACTACTTACTGTACTTAACCTTATCTTATGCATTCTGCTACCTTTTCCTGTTGCTGATAACTGTTTGACCCCCAGTGTGAACTATGATCAGTATTCTGTCTCACCCGGCTGATGATTACTGTGTTTGAGTCTAGCTTAGATTGTGGCCATTTGTCTCCCTGTCGTTACTGTTGATTTCTGTATTTTTTCTTAACTTGGACTCTAATCATTCACCTGTTTGCTCTTGCAGCTGCTTCTAATATATAGTTTAAGCTTGTTCTGGTATTAGTTTAATGTACTTCATTCCTGTTGGGCCATTTTAAGGTTTGATGCTCTTGTGCAGAGTGTATACTGAAAATGTCTTAGTTTATAATTGTTTGGTCTGGCTTTGTCCAAATGCTCCATGCTAAGGCCTCTCATTCATATTGCAAAAGCACTTTTCTTAAACAAACCATATGCCATTTAACATTTAAATGGACATGTAACCCAACAATTTTCTTTCATGATTCAGACAGAGCATACAGTTTTAAGTGAAGGGAAATGGCCATTGAGCATGTGAGCTTTTTATGACCTAAAATGTCATAGTTACCATTAGCAGGTGATAGTCCTCTCAAAAAACCTTTCATTTGCTATTCATTACCAAGTTAAGTATACGTTTCCTGCCTGTCTTCTTTTATGTACATATTTTTTACTGGTATTCATTCTTTTCATTCCAGTACTCTCACTTTAACTTGTGTATTCATGTTTCTTGTTCTTGTTCTTTCCTAATTTTATTGTGTTTATTTGTTTTATGTTGCAATTTTGTCCTGCATTTCCACCTCTTTTTTCCAGTCTCCTTTGTTCTCCTTTGCATCATTATGAAATGGTGGTTCATGGTAACTAAACTACATACTCTTGCTACTACTTCATTTTCTTTAGTGCATTATGTCTTTTTTAAGTTACAGTACCTTATTTACACCTAGATTACGGGTTTTGCATTAGAGGCTGTGCGGTGCTAACGAGCAGTTTTCCCTCACCGCTTACTTACAAACAGCGCTGGTATTACAAGTTTTTACAAACCAGGCAAAAAGTGAGCGTTGAGCAAAATTTTGCTCATTACCGCACTCCAATACCAGCGCTGCTTACTTTAGCGGTGAGCTGGTATAACGTGCTAATGCACGATTTCCCCATAGGAAAAAACGGGGAGAGCCGGCTGAAAAAAGTCTAACACCTGCAAAAAAGCAGCGTAAAACTCCTTAACGCAGCCCCATTGATTCCTATGGGGAAATACATTTTATGTCTACACCTAACACCCTAACATGAACCCCAAGTCTAAACACCCCTAATCTTACACTTATTAACCCCTAATCTGCCGCCCCTGACATCGCAGACACCTACATTATATTATTAACCCATAATCTGCTGCTCCGGACAGCGCCGCCATCTACATTATACTTCTGAACCCCCTAATCTGCTGCCCCCAACATCGCAGACACCGACATTATATTTATTAACTCCTACTCTGCAGCCCCTAATGTTGCTGCCACCTACCTACACTTATTAACCCCTTATCTGCCGCCCCCAACGTCGCCGCCACTATAATAAACATATTAACCCCTAAACTGCCACACTCCTGTATCGCAAACATTAGTTAAATATTATTAACCCTTAATCTGCCATCCCTAACATCGCCGCCACCTACCTACATTTATTAACCCCTAATCTGCCGCCCCCAACATCGCCGCCACTATACTAAATGTATTAACCCCTAAACCTAAGTTTAACCCTAACTCTAACACCCCCTAACTTAAATATAATTGAAATAAGTCTAAATAAAATTCCATTCATTAACTAAATTATTCCTATTTAAAACTAAATACTTACCTGTAAAATAAACCCTAACATAGCTACAATATAACTAATAGTTACATTGTAGCTAGCTTAGGGTTTATTTTTATTTTACAGGTAAGTTTGTATTTATTTAAACTAGGTAGAATAGTTACTAAATAGTTATTACCTATTTAATAACTACCTAGCTAAAATAAATACAAAAGTACCTGTAAAATAAAACCTAAACACTAAATTACAGAAAATAATAAACAAATTACAAGATTTTTAAACTAATTACACCTAATCTAATCCCACTAACAAAATAAAAAAGCCCCCCCCAAAATAAAAAAAAAATCCCTACCCTACACTAAATTACAAATAGCCCTTAAAAGGGCCTTTTGCGGGGCATTGCCCCAAAGTAATCAGCTCTTTTACCTGTAAAAAAATTACAAATCCCCCCCAACATTAAAACCCACAACCCACACAACCAACCCTACTCTAAAACCCACCCAATACCCCCTTAAAAAAAACTAACACTAACCCCTTGAAGATCACCTTACCGTGAGAAGTCTTCATCCAACTGGGCCGAAGTCCTCAATGAAGCCGGGAGAAGTCTTCATCCAAGCCGGGCGAAGTGGTCCTCCAGACGGACAGAAGTCTTCATCCAGACATCAGCCAATAGGATTTTTTCTACCATAATTCCGATTGGCTGATAGAATTCTATCAGTCAATCAGAATCTAAGGGATGCCATCTTGGATGACGTCACTTAAAGGAACCTTCATTCATCGGGTAGTCATCGGCCGAAGAGGATGCTCTGCGTTGGATGTCTTGAAGATGGACCCGCTCCGCGCCGGATGGATGAAGATAGAAGATGCCATCTGGATGAAGACTTCTGCCATCTGGAGGACCACTTCTGCCCGGCTTGGATGAAGACTTCTGCCCGTCTGGAGGACAACTTCTGCCTGGCTTAGATGAAGATGTCTCCCGGTAATTCAATCTTCAGGGTGTTAGTGTTAAGTTTTTTAAGGGTGTATTGGGTGGGTTTTATTTTTTAGATTAGGGTTTGGGCAGCAAAAGAGCTAACTTCCCTTTTAAGGGCAATCCCCATCCAAATGCCCTTTTCAGGGCAATGGGGAGCTTAGTTTTTTTTTAGTTAGTATTTTTTGGGGGGGTTGGTTGTGTGGGTGGTGGGTTTTACTGTTGGGGGGGTTGTTTGTATTTTTTTTTTACAGGTAAAAGAGCTGATTACTTTGGGGCAATGCCCTGCAAAAGGCCCTTTTAAGGGCTATTGGTAGTTTAGTTTAGGCTAGGTTTTTTTTTTAATTTTGGGGGGGCTTGTTTTATTTTGATAGGGCTATTAGATTAGGTGTAATTAGTTTATTATTTTCTGTAATTTAGTGTTTGTTTGTTTTTGTACTTTAGATAATTTAATTTAATTTAGGTTATTGTATTTAATTTAGTTAATTGTATTTAATTTAGTTAATTTATTTAATTATAGTGCAGTGTTAGGTGTAATTGTAACTTAGGTTAGGTTTTATTTTACAGGTACTTTTGTATTTATTTTAGCTAGGTAGTTATTAAATAGTTAATAACTATTTAATAACTATTCTACCTAGTTAAAATAAATACAAACTTGCCTGTAAAATAAAAATAAACCCTAAGCTAGCTACAATGCAACGATTAGTTATATTGTAGTCTAGTGCCTGGTTTTTCAACAGCCGGACCGTGGCCCAGTACTAGGCCGTGACAGCTCTGCTGGTGAGCTGCGACCCAACATGCCCCCACTGCATACTCTTGACAGGTCCACCACTCCACACATCAGGAATACCAGACAGGCCTTTCAGAATGCCTTTGCACATATGCGTGGGCCCTGGGCATTTAGTGGCAGCTCAATGGGAGGACAGTGCAGAACAAGGAACAGACGGGACTGGACAATGACAACTATGTATAAGTGCGGATGTATATATAATTTATATTTACTGTATATATATATAATATGACTAATGGGCCCTGGACATGTCTGGTTAAAATTTACCGGGCCTTGAGGTCACTTGGGTTGATAAACACTGATCTAGTGTATAGAGGTGCAGAATTTAATAAGCCAAAAATAGTCTCGAAAAGCTGTTGAAAAGTGAACCAAAAACATATTGTGATCACTAGGAACTTTTCAGCTACATAGGGAAAAAAGTTATTTTTTTCCCCAAGGATCCGAAAAGCTGTTTGTGAGTGCAAGAATCGGCCAAAATCAAGCTATTGTGATCACACAAATCAAAAAGCAGTGTTTTGGGCCCAAAATAGAGAAGAAAATGAAAATCATGTTAAATTGTGATAGAGGCCATAGCTATGTGCAAGCAATAGCCAAATGATAAATAGCTCTTACATGTTGGAACATTTATGTCCATTTTTTTAAAGTTTGGCAAATATACATGTATTGGCCTTCAAATAAATAAATAAATAAATAGCATACAAATCTTGGATTTAATGTTGGATTTATTTCCCCCCAGAATATGTTCTTTAAAAATTAGCTATATAATTATAGCAAGTGTTAGTGACTTTGTGTCCCTTTAAACATATCAAATAGTAAATGCTGAAACAAAATACATTTGATGACAAATCCCCAAATCCAGAATTCCAAAATCCAAACTTATTCTGAAATCAAAATTTTTTAATTAATAGTTTTGTTTTTAAATAAATTCTAAATACTATTATCAGCTATAATCTTCTATTGTATCTGCTTTGGTTTATTTATGACCTAAAATGCAAATAAGTCTTTTTAAAAAACAAAACAAAAAAACAACAAATTTTACCTTTCTGATTACAGCAATATACTATCTTACTGTGGGTACTATGTATACAAAAGTATTAAAACATATATAAAACTATATTTGTACTATATGTATAAGCTTGATAATGACATGTAAATATTGCCTAAATGACATAAGATATTGTTTACAAAAATAAATATAAAAAAGGGAGCGCCTCAGACTAGGAGGCTTAAATGTGGGTTAGAAACAGTGTGAGAAAAAATACATACATTCACAAAAAATAGTGTTACACATAAGTACGTAATAATTTGTTCATATAAACATGTTCATATAAAAATGTGCATATCAATCTAAAGATATTAATCAATATGAGAATTAAAAATAATGAAACGTAAAGTCCATAGGAAGGAAGATTCAAACAAGTTTGCAAAGGGGGTTGGGTGTATGAAAGTGCCAATAAGTGAAAATGAATCCAAAAGTGACAAAAAGTCCAAAAAGAAAAATTAATAAGTTTAAAAAAATAAAATTTCTAAGATATCTTTGTAGCCATATGTTTTAGGACAATATGTGAGAAAAAAATCACTTAGAAAGATCAAAATAAAAATATAAAAATAAGATATCTATGTGTTCTCAGTATTATATAACCAATGTGGCAAATGGAGTAACCATGTGAAATCTCCTGGTAAAGTATCCCTTTAGAGAAAGAAACATACAATAGTGTAGAGTATTACGGTATTAGTGTATCCTACAAATAAAAACCTGGCTTACCGGATAATCTATGACATCAGCAAAAAAGGGTAGCTCAAGCAGCATATATCTTCTGCAAAAGTCAACGCATTTTGGCACAAAGATATAGGGTCGAAAATATAGGCTTACACTTGATTCCATCCGATTTCCTATTTTAAATATGCAAATATTCCAAAATCCAAACAATTCTGAAATCCAAACCTTTTCTAGTCCCAAGCAGTTTGGATACTACCCGTTTTCTATATCACAGAGTTTTGATAACTGCTGCATTTGTCCTTTTTTATATTATTTACTAATATCAGGCAATAATAAAAAAAAGGACATTTAATTTAATTTACAATTGGATGCATTTTTTATTAATATTTAGAATATAAATTAAAGGTGGAGCCTGTTATATATTTTTTTTATAAAGTTAAATATATAGTACTCAAAATAAACTACCAGATGTTAACTTGTTTAATCCTATTTTTCTTGGGCTGCATCATTTGTATCAAATTGATTGCTACCGCTCTCTGTAGAAGGCTTAATTGCATTCTAGTATATCTTAAAATGATAACTTTATCTTAATTAGTAGCATGTTGCTTTATTGCATCTCACGCGCTTGTCTTGCATTTTTAAACAGCAGCCTTGGGCACTTTTCTTTTATTTCATGGACTTCTCACGGGCCTTTGTTGATTTACCAAGAACAATAAAACATTTCCATAAAACATAAAAAAGTGTATGCAGACTCATTGTCATTTCTTCTTTTGACATTTTTAGTGTTTGGATAGAATCAGATGCCAGAGCTTAAAACATAAATGCAAATCTTACCTTTGGAGCTCAGCAAGTATATGTTCATTTATCCATGAGCTAAGCAAGCAGATGTGTAAAAGTGACGTTGTATATTTTATTATGTGCAAAGATACGCACTTGCTCCATATTAAATGTTGCCCTACAGCTAATTCATTTGGATTAAATTGTAATACCAGGCAGAATCATACTTCAGTTTATGGCCTTGAGAAACACAAAAAGAACTGTACAATCTTTTTGATATAAACTTATTGTAGCTATAAATTGTGCCATGTAAAATATTTGACTGTTTTCTGTTAAGAAATAATGAAATGTATTGAATTTTGTTTTATTTTTTGAGAAAAAAGAAGCAGAAAAAAAGTATTGCTGTTAATACAGAGGGCATTGAGTTTTATATGTAACAGAACCACAAAGTAAAGCAATGTTCTATTGTAAAAATTGTAGTTTTATTGGAGAGTTTTATTTTTCAACAAATTCTCTTTTTAACATCTACAACTGTGTTAAATACACTCTTGTGTACATCCTGAACAAAGCATTGAAAAGATTGAAGGATATTTATGTATGTTGTTCCTGATTGGCCCACCTTTGGTTTCCTTCTCAGGAGCTGCAATGAATTGTACATCGATAAATAACTGTAAAGCCCTTTAACCAATCTGAAGACCAGATTGGTTAAAGTGAAACAGAGAATTTATTTTTTGCCACAGAATTTCCCTTTTAATTACACAAAAACACTATTAGTCATAAACAACATCTCCATTTTTTGTCAGAAGACAATTACATTAACTAAAACAGCTGTATGTGGGGAATTACTCTTACTATTTTATATACAGTATTACTATTTCCTGAAGAAAAAAAATCAGTACTTTTTGGAAAATGCCAAAGAACATAATTTTAATCAAGAAAGTTATTACTTTGAAGATGTACAGTAATACTTACTAAGATAAATACATACTTTTAAAACCATTATTGCATTGAGGGGAATGGAGAATTTAAGCTACGTGGAGAGATTAGTAAAATTGGGTCTGTTTTCTCTAGACAAAAAGCGTGTGAGAGGTGACATGATTACTTTATATAAATATATTCAAGGCCCATATACAGAGATGGCAGAAGGTCTGTTTAATTCAACAAAATTGTTTGTGACAAGAGGTCACAATTTAAGGCTGGAGGAAAGGATTTAATCTCCAGCAACGAAACATTTTTTTCACTGTAAGAGCAATTCAATTGTGGAACTCATTACCAAAGGAGGTAGTAATTGCCAATACCTTAGATACATTTAAAAAATGGTTTAGACACATTTCTTTATAGAAACATAATTCAGGGATATGATTGCTTGCGTTAAATGGGTCACCTTTTTTAATAGAATTAATTTAAGCTCAACTGGAGCTTTTTTGTGAGTATATTATGATTTAAATAGGTTGAACTCCATGGTCTTCACTGGCTGAAGGTGAAGGTTGGAGGCTGAAGCTGTTTCTGTTCTTTTGGTAGATAGGGACACACCTCAGTAAGTATGACTAGAAAACATTGATTTATTCAAGCCAAGAACATGGGTTTAAAAAATGAAATGCTCTCTATTAAAGGAAATAAAACAAATGTCAATGTCCCCTTCATTTTTTATTCTTGATATAATCTTAACTCACTGATTAATCAAATAACTGTAGTTCCCAACCTCATGGGTCTGTTGGAATTAGGTTGGTTTACCATAGCTGCCGGAATGAAAACAAAGCTCCTATTGGAGCCAATGGAAGCACGCTATCTTGAGCACTTAGCTTTCAGCAATGTGAACGCGAGGTTGCATTTGCATTGTGCTGCACTTATAATGTCAGTGTAAATTTACGGTCAATGGAATTACTCTGCGGATCACAAACATTGCATAGGCATAAGCATAATATTGTGCTCCACTCATAATCTGGCCCTGTGTGTTTTAAATCTAAATAATATAACACGTTAGAAAAGAGGTACTTCCAATCGGATCCTTGACCAATTAATAATATAGCCATATGATGTTTAAATCTGCTCTGACTCCAGTATAACCAGATTCTTACAGAAATGGAAAGATTTTTATAAATATAATCAGATGTTAAGACCTTTTGAGAAAGTAGACTACTTGATGTTTGGTTAGTCATGTCTGTAAGTATGTTTATTTTATTGTTGGCGTGGAGAGGAACATTGGATCAAAGTAAGGTTTTTTGTTTGGATTTCTTTCTTTACTAGTAGTAAAATATAGATTTATAGGTTTTAATTTTATGTGTTGTAACAATAAAAATTTGTCAATAATTACTTATCTTTCTGGACATTAGACTTGTGCGCGCTCAAAAAATTTGGATCGTTTTGTTTCGATTCGGGCCGTAAAAAATTTAGGTTAGAGACATTCGTAATAATTCGGTATGTGTTGGTAATTCGGTTACAGAATTTATTTGTGTCGTTCCAAATTTTGAAATTCTGATGCATTCAAAACCGTTACTGAATTATTATTAATGTCGGACCGAATCTTTATTATGGACAGAATTGTTATTTCTAGCTAATGTTCCAGCGATTGCCTAAACAAAATTATGTTAACCCGCTTCCGCCATCCACATAAATAAAGCTATTAACCCCTAAATCGCCATCCCACCACATCACTAACACTACCTAAACCTATTAACCCCTAAACTGCACCACCGCCCACATCGCCAACACTAACTAAACCTATTAACCCCTAAACCGTCATTCCGAAACATCGCCAAAACTAACTAAACCTATTTACCCCTAAACCACCATTCCAAAACATCACCAACACAAACTAAACCTATTAGGGGGTGTTAGGTTTAGGGTTAGGTTAAAAGTTAGGGGGTGTTAGGTTTAGGGGTTAATATATAAGTAAGTAACTTTGTATTTAGATCTAAATAGGAATTATTAGTTAATAATTGTAACTTTTATTTAGTTATATTTTAATTATGTTAAAGACAAGGGGTGTTAGGTTTAAGGTTAGGTTTAGGTTTAGGGTTAGGGGGTGTTAGGTTTAGGGGTTAATATAGTTTAATCTAGGTTGTAGCGATCTGGGGGCCGGCAGTTTAGGGGTTAATAGGTTTAGTTAGTATTGGCGATGTTTGTGAATGGTGGTTTAGAGGTTAATAGATTTAGTTCATGTTGGCGATGGGGGGTGCGGTTTAGGGGTTTATAGGTTTAGTTTGTGTCGGCGATGTGGGGGGTGTGTGGTTTAGGGGTTAATAGGTTTACTTTGTGTAGGCAATGTTTTGGAACGGCAGTATAGGGGTTAATAGGTTTAGTTTGTGTCTGTGATGTGGGGGGATGCGGTTTAGGGGTTAATAGGTTTAGTTTGTGTCGGCGATGTTTCGGAATGGCGGTTTAGGTGTTAATAGGTTTAGTTAGCGTTGGTGATGTGGTGGGCTGCGGTTTAGGGGTTAATAGGTTTAGTTAGTTTCAGCGATGTCGGGTAACGGTGGTTTAGGGGTTATACCTTTAATATAGACTTAAAGTTAGTGTCGGTGAACTGTGGTTTAGGAAGGAACAATGAAAAATTCTGAATCTGAATAATGGATCCTAAAATTCGGAAACTAAGGCCTAGATTTAGAGTTGGGCGGTAGCCGTGAAAACCAGCGTTAGAGGCTCCTAATGCTGGTTTTTACCGCCCTCTGGTATTTGGAGCCAGTCATTAAAGGGTCTAACGCTCACTTTCCAGCCGCGGCTTTTCCATACTGCAGATCCCCTTACGTTATTTGCGTATCCTATCTTTTCAATGGGATCTTTCTAACGCTGGTATTTAGAGTCGTGGCTGAAGTGAGCGTTAGAAATCTAACGAAAAAACTCCAGCCGCAGAAAAAAGTCAGTAGTTAAGAGCTTTCTGGGCTAATGCCGGTTTATAAAGCTCTTAACTACTGTGCTCTAAAGTACACTAACACCCATAAACTACCTATGTACCCCTAAACCGAGGTCCCCCCACATCGCCGCCACTCGATTAAAATTTTTTAACCCCTAATCTGCCGACCGCCACCTATGTTATACTTATGTACCCCTAATCTGCTGCCCCTAACACCGCCGACCCCTATATTATATTTATTAACCCTAATCTGCCCCCCACAACGTCGCCGCCATCTACCTACAATTAGACATGTTAGAGTGCTAGGTGCAGACGTAGGAAGTGTTTCCCCATAGAAAACAATGGGGCTGCGTTAGGAGCTGAACGCGGCTTCTTTGCAGGTGTTAGGCTTTTTTTCAGCTCAAATGGCCCCATTGTTTTCTATGGGGGAATCGTGCACGAGCACGTTTTTGAAGCTGGCCGCGTCCGTAAGCACCGCTGGTATCTAGAGTTGCAGTGGCGTTAAATTATGCTCTACACTGCCTTTTTGGAGCCTAACGCACTGAAAACCCAGCCATTCTGTGAACTCTAAATACCAGCGGTATTTAAAAGGTGCGGGGGGGAAAAAGCACGCGTAGCTAACGCACCCCTTTGGCCGCAGAACTCTAAATCTAGGCGATAGTTATTAATTTTTGAAATTTTTCAGAATTTTTTGGGATGTGCCGATTCGGCAACTTTCCGAAGAGAGAGCAGAGATTTGAAATCAAGAATGCTCTTCTTGATAATTGATAAGGCCTTCTTTGAAATTAAAGATGGAGCAGGAACATATGAGTCACAAAAACAAAAACAAAAACAAAACGATACCAAAAGACAACTGAGATTCATTACGTCATATTCTAATCAATATGATGAGGTATGTCGTATTATTAAAAACAACTTACCGATTCTCATGGGTGATAAACAATTGAAAGATGAAATAAAACAAGGGTGCATGTTTGTACCTAAACGAAATGTGACACTGGGGAATATCCTGGCCCCCAATATGTTACAGACAGCAAGTGCTTCTGGCTCATCTTGGCTAAAGCACAATGGTACCTTTAAATGTGGAAGAAAGGTGTGTACCTCGTGTGATCACATCAATATTTCTCCCACATTTAGGTCCCATGTAACAGGTGAGGAGTTCCCAACTAGGGGATGCATAAATTGTAGGAGTAAATTTGTTATTTACATCATAGAATGCACCCAATGTAGGAGACAATACACAGGTAGGACCACAAGGGAGGTAGGCAAACGTGTAAAATAATACCTGTCTTATATCTCAAGTAAAAGAACATGTTCAGCCCTCTCTACTCATTTTATTGAGTATCACAATCAGGATGTTACAACTTTTAAATGGCAGGCCATTGAACAAATTGGCACACCACCAAGAGGTGGAGACAAGTTGTCCATTTTAAGTAAACAAGAAATCTATTGTATTTTTAAAACAAAGTGCCTTTTGCCTTATGGTTATAACTCAGAGTATGACGTCATAAATTACTGGCAAAAATAGACCATTGTATCTGGATGATTTTCATAGTTTTTATTTCTCTGCAATTAAGTTGCTTTACTAATTGCAGTTTTGAATACTAGAAATAAATAAAGAATTGAACACATAAAGATATATATGCATATATATTGTCCTCTAGTGGCCTAACATCTACACAATAATTACCTAAATGCAGAAGACATTTCACATTTTTATCCATAAATATATTATATTACCTATGTTTGATGGATCTCTTTTGACCTCTAATTATTATTTGATAATGGTCTATTTGTGGATGAAATGTGCTTAATGAACTTCGATATAAACTGCTGTTTACTGATCTTCATTTTGTATAATAGTCTTTATAAACATCACTATCTTTGTATATTTCGTTTAATACAGGTTGAAGTTTTAGTTGGGCATAATGTGAGGATACTGTGTGTGTATATATATATATATATACATATATATATATATATATATATATATATATATATATATATATATATATATATATATATATATATATATATATAAAGAGTTATTATCCTTTATAATGTGTTCACGTTTTTGCTTGATCACTAAAAGTATTTTCTTCTTATCTATATGTAGTGTATATATGTATATAAACATTAAGTTTCAATTTTTACTTGTAATATATATCTTCATCTATTTGTTCACATATAAAGTGTTTACTATCTGCACAAAATGTCAATATGGTATGTATAGGGTTAAGTTTGAAGACTGCTTGTTTTTAAACCAATGAACATGAAGTGTTAGACTTAAAAGGGTGCACCCCTCAACAGGTGCTATTCTATGATTACGGTCAATACGACCGAAACCGGTCAGAAGTTTTTTTGTCTTCACTAACCCCGTGTTGCTGTATGTTGTTTCATACAATTTTAAGGAATAAAGTTACAACTGATTTTCAACAACTCGTTCTGGAAATATTTCTTTTTGCAGGTTTAATTTGTGTAGGCAATGTTTTGGAATGGCAGTATAGGGGTTAATAGGTTTAGTTTGTGTCAGTGATGTGGGGGGGGATGCGGTTTAGGGGTTAATAGGTTTAGTTCGTGTCGGCAATGTTTCGGAATGGCGGTTTAGGTGTTAATAGGTTTAGTTAGCGTTGGTGATGTGGGGGGCTGCGGTTTAGGGGTTAAAAGGTTTAGTTCGCGTCGGCGATGTTTCGGGACAGCGGTTTAGGGGTTAATAGGTTTAGTTAGTTTCAGCGATGTCGGGTAGCGGTGGTTTAGGGGTTATACCTTTAATATAGACTTAAAGTTAGTGTCGGTGAACTGTGGTTTAGGAAGGAACAATGAAAAATTCTGAATCTGAATAATGGATCCTAAAATTCGGAAACATAGTTACTAATTTTCGTAATTTTTCATCCGAATCACTGAATAGGCCAAAATTCGGCCTAAATCCGAATTTGTCCGAAACGAAACGCACATGTCTACTGAATATCTTTATATGAGATCACTGGCATCTTAATGTGCACAGTATAACATTGTATGGAACACTGTATTTTTCGTTTAGCTTATTTCAATTGATGTGCAATATGTTCATCTATTTAATATCTCATCTTTTTTCTGCCAAAAAAAAAAAGAAAGAAAACTAGTAATCCTAAAAAGCTGTCAACATTAATGCAATTTTCAAACTTAAAAACACAGTTAAAGGGACATTAAACAGCTGGTTACAACTACAGTAGCATTGTTACTACTCTCCATTATATTGTTTTTCCTCTGCAGCTCTTTTCCAAACCATTCTCTTACTTTCACCCTTTAGAAGTAATATTTAGTAAAGTTCACACTTGGCGCCACCATCTTAGAGTTTATTTATTCTTGCACGATATGACAGAAGCAGTCAGATTTACAGATCAGTGATATTGTTGCCTTCTTGGAAAGCTTTATAATGATATTTAGTTTACAGATTGGGAGCGGTATGTTTTTGCGGTGGCTGCATTGTTCTTTAATATTCCTAAGTGCTTCCTTTTTTTATTTATTTATTTTGTATCTTTAAAACTGTGTATAAAAAAACAAACAGAAAAAAAACCCTGCAAAAAATGTATAGCTTCTTCTTTCTATTGTGCAAGGTAACGTAAAGTGCAAGGTACAGCTAGGTAAAACTGGTAGCATTACTGATCTGTGAAAGTGCACAGCTTCTGTCACAGGATGTAACAATATGCGTGTTACAAGATGGTGGTGCCCAGTATAAAGGTGCAAAGCTTTAGCTGCTGGCTTCTATAATGGGTTAAAATAAGAGAACAGCTGTAAACAGAGGTGCAGGTATAGTAGGAAATAAAACTATGCTCAGTAGGAGTTGGTGTCTCAGAAAGTGTGCATATAAAAAAATTGTGCACATTTAGATAATGGAAAATGAATTGGGAAGTTGTGTGCTCTATGTGAATTTTTAAAGTTTAATTTTGACTATATTGTCCCTTTAAGCAAGCTATTTTAGTGACTATTTAGTAAGTTTTTGAGCTTGGGGAGAGTATTCCTTTTTGCATAGTTGCTTATACTAATCTTAGGTTCTCAGAGCAAAATCACTTGAGCATATCAATATCTCTTTTTGTTCGAGCATATTTATATATGCTTTGTGCATCTGCATTAAAATACCATGATTGCACAAAGAGCCAGTAGTGAGATGTATCATTTTAGTTGTGACACAAGTTTAATAATTGTCAACACAAAAGATGTCATCCCTGACTGTGTGAGTTTGAATGCAAATACACAGGGTAGATGTGTATATTTCCCTTGCACTGTAAACGCTATTACTGAAATAATGGTAGCATTTAGCGGAAATATTTTATGTTACTACATGCAGTTTTGAAGAAAAGGCTTCTGTTTAAACTGAAATGCGCTTAACAATTCCTAAAGGGTCATTATACTGTACAATTGTATCTCCGTTAAAATATTCCCAATTATACATTTTACCTTATATTGGGCCAGATTACAAGTGGAGCACTAACAGTTACTGACAGTTGTGTGTGTGTGTGTGTGTGTACATACTGTATGTATTTATGTGTTTTTATATATATATATATATATATATATATATATATATATATATATATATATATATAAAATTACAGACAAATATACACATATAAACACATAAATACATATATAAACACATAAAGACACACACACACACCCATATATATGTGTGTATATATATATATATATATATATATGTGTGTGTGTGTGTGTGTGTGTGTGTGTGTGTGTGTGTGTGTGTGTGTGCATTGGAGCCCTTTGCAGTTAAGTAGATGAAAACCTGAAAAATCATACATATGCAATATTCATTTTTAAGTGTTTAAGTGTTTGTGTATATACAGTACATATTTCACATTCCAATGTTCTGCACATAGCAGAATATGTTCTATGTATTTTAAAAATAGATATTTCTATATATATCTGTAAATATCTATACCTATCCATAATCATCTATATATATATAGGTATAAATATATAGTTGTGCAAAAAACATCATATATAAAGATTATAGAAATATCTATTTATGAATAAATAGGACATTGGAATTTGAAATATTCATATTTTCATGTCGGGTTAGTGCTAGGGATGGGTGAATGTGTTTATATTCAAATTTGAATGCTAGAACGAATGTTATTGTAGAAATTCGATTTACATAATCGAATTTTGATAAGAACGAATATTCTTAAATATTCTATAATTGAATGGTGTTTACAGTTTTCGAATGTTACCTTCGATTCTGAATGTTCATAATTAGATCGAAAGTCCACATTCGAAATTTCAAATGGAACATTCGATTTAATAAAAACTATTCAGAAGTTCAATAGTTCATGTGGTAGGGAATTTAGTAAATTGATACATAATAGATACAAATATATAAAATAGGAAGAACCTATGAAAGGATAAATTAGTTGTCTCTGATTTTCCGGTGAGAGGGACTGTGTTAAATGCATACTAAACCCAAGTTTTTTTCTTTTCTCTTGTGATCTTTATGTAAAAAGCAGGAATGTAAAGCTTAGGAGCCAGCCCATTTTAGTTTCAGCACCCTGGATAGAGTTTGCTTATTGGAGGCTACATTTAGCCCCCATAAGCAAGCAAAACCCAGGTTCTGAACCACAAATGGGCAGGCTCCTAAGCTTTACATTTCTGCTTTTTTTAAATAAAGTTAGCAAGAGAACAAAGAAAATTGATAATAGGAGTAAATTAGAAAGTGGCTTAGAAGTGTATGCTCTATCTGAATCATTAAAGAAAAAATGTGGGTTTAGTGTCCCTTTAGCTTGCCAATTTCATGAAAAATCTTCTAATCAAATTGCTCAATAATGAGTTGGTCTTGTATCCTTTTACTAAAATCATGGATATTACAAGACACTAAAATGACAGATAGACACACAGTCTGTTCCTGGAAAATAAATGAAAAAGTTGTTAATTATGACCTGAAAGTGCAAATTGTTTCGGCGATATCTTTTATAAGTTTTTTATTAGCACATAGGACAGACAAGGTACATCACTGAAGAGGTTAGCGATAAACAAAAATGCTATACAAATGTTATCAGCATCTGTAGTTTCTAGTGAGTGCAAGCTGTTACTTTAGTGTTCATAGCAGTAGAACCAAGGCAAAATGTTGACTAATACATTTTTACATCATGATAGTTGATTAATGTAAAGGGTTTATGCTGTTTGCTGTCTAATTAAATGTTACACAAAACATTTGGACATATTACAAATGAAACAAACTAGCAATTCTACTCTATGAATCTTAAAATGTATTAATATGTAGAACAATCTATTGTTTATAGAAGCAATATTCCCGTGTTGTACTGAAATTTTATTACTAGATATTGTTCTTCTGTCTGCCTTTGTCAGGGTTTTATATCATGAATATTTTTATGAATTAGTCAGATCTACACAGACTCCAGTTATATCTATATGCCATACATAACTGGCAAAATATTACAAAGTATTATACAGAAAATATATCAACTATATTACTATGAATAACCACTAAAAGTAAAAAAATAAATTTATATATTTATATATATATATATATATATATATATATATATATATATATATATATATATTATTATTATTCTTTATTTATAACGCGCCAACAGATTCAAACAAATACAGGGGGAATTAGGAGCCCTGATCCCATGGGAATTTACAATCTAAATGGGTAGGGGGGTGAGAAACAGGAGGTGGGGACTGTAAAGGTGGGAATGATGTTAGTGTGGAGTTAGATGAGGGCAACTATTAGGCAAGTGGAATTCATTAGTTACTGATTTGGTGATAAGCTTCCCTGAACAAGAAGGTCTTTAGGGAGGGTTTAAAGGAGGAGAGGTTGGGGGAAAGTTTGACAGCTCGAGAAAGTGCGCTCCAGAGGGTTGGTGCCACATGAGAGAAGTCCTGTAGTTTAGCATGGGAGGAGGTGATGGTAGAAGAGGCAAGGAGTAGATTGTTGTTGGATTTTAGGGAACGGGCTGGAGTATATTGTTGTTGAGTGAGGACAGGTAGGGCGGGGCTGCATTGGTAACGGCTTTGAAGCTCAGAGTGAGAATTTTGAATTTAATTCTGCTGTGAATAGGGGGCCAGTGAAGGGACTCACAGAGGGGTGCAGTGGATAGAGAGCATCGGGAGCGGTGGATTAGCCTAGCAGAGGCATTTATGGATTGAAGGGGGGACAGGTGGGAGAGAGGAAGGCCAGTTAGTAGGTTATTACAGTAGTAAAGCAGGGAAATTACTAGGGAATGGATTAGCTGTTTAGTAGTTTCCGCACTCAGAAAAGGATGAATTTTGGAGATATTGCGTAGGTGGTATATATATATATATATATATATATATACACACAAAAAACAAAAACATTCTTTTCTGCAATGCATGCATTTTATTACATATGTATGTGCTGTCATATTAAAAGGACATTAAATGGGGTCGGAGCCTACAGCTGTTGCGGAAGGTCATCTTTTAGAGGAGCGCCTGATTCTTACTAGGTTTTAAAGAATATTTTCCCCCAAAATTGGATTCCTACAGCAGAGTTTTGAACTACACTCTCTTGAGAAACCCTGTGAGAGTTTGTGAACATATCTCACAAAGATGATTCTTTCTATGCTCTTCAGCTAAGTGCCGTTGAGACAGATTACATGGCAGTGAGGCCTGTGTCGTGCTTCTGTTCACCTACGCTGCTAGGGCTGCTGCACATCCCCCCCAGGATCTGAACGATCCTGGGTTATAAGCAGTGAAAAGTGCTGCTCTACCTTTTTTTCATATAAATAGAGGGAACCATTATCCACTCTGTTAACGGAGTACCTGAAGTGCTCTAGGTCTGTTTCCCAGTTGGGTGCTATCCAGGACACCGCATAGCAGATTGCATTAAGATTGGAGGAGAGAGAGCCAAATAGGGCACAATACGGAAGTTATGAAGGCTGTGGAAGCATTGGAGTACGCAATACAGAGTGTAATTACACAAAGCTGCAAACAGCTTAAAAAAGATCTCAGCTCTTTACTCTTCACAGTGATAGCTCACCATGATGCTTCCTCTGTGGAGCCTACTGAGCGATTTCTCCCATCAGACGCACAACGCCTCAGTTTGGAACAGCCGATGGATCTGGAACATCTTTCCACTCAACAGTCTCCGAGTCCTGCATCTGGCTTAACCGCATCACCACAACTTACTGCAGGCCTTAATGATCCTGAGAGGAAGGCAACTGGATTGCCTAGCATGCAAGAGGGATCGAGTTTAGTCACAAAGAAGCCAGGTATAGGGTTCACATCTTCAACCCCTGGTCTTGGCAGGCTGTGGAGAGACCTCGCAGTCTGTAAAGATTAATACTGAAAGCAACAATTTTGGACTTGATGGGGAGGCCTCCCTATATATTATAGATCAAGGACTTAATTATCTCAAGAGACCCCTATACAGGGGAGTTACAGCAAGTCTGATTCATCAGTTAGACACCTTATCAAAACGCATCAGACTTGGAATTGGATAATACCGATAAAGGGCACAAGGTTTTAACTATCCAGTCTGATGCTGGATAGACTTCACCTGATACCTTCAGATAACTTTAAATGGAGAGCCTCATATTGAAATATCAAAGGTTCTTTTATTACCATATAACTTAAGCTCATCCTTTACCTTCTTCAAAGTTTTTTCTATACTTGTTTACAGTATATAACTAAGTTGTGACTATAGTTGTTTATCAGGCTTCAATTTTATCATACAAATGTTGTTAATTTGTGTTTTATACAGCAAATCTCCACCCCTTAATTATCCCAAAGTTTTCATATGCAGGCCAGTGTATACAAATTATGCCCAGTCCTAATCTTTTCTGCAATATGATTCTGCAGTAACGCAAAAACTCTGTCAGCACAAAATGGGGTTCAATGTATATATAGCTAGTTGTTTAAAACTATATCTGAATATGTTAATCACTTACATATATACCATAGATTAGAGGAATCTAACTGTGAATTTATGGAGATCCATTTTATTCCACTTTTCCTAGAGGCATACCCTCAATATCATAAGGTGTATTTAAGTAAACCCCATTGCCATGAATAATTAGAATACAGTCCTCACGGTTTTGAAAAAATATCCTAAAATTGCCTGGCATTCTCCCGTGCTGCCAGAGGCCGAGGTAGTGCGGCGTGGCATGCTGAGTAATACAGTTCTGAAAATAAGTGAGAATTGAGTAACATTGCATATTGTTACAGGCTTTTCTGAAGCTCCAAACTATGGGCTAGATTACGAGTTATGAGTAAAAAAGCAGCGTTAAGGCTCATAACGCTGTTTTTTACTACTGCTGCTATTACAAGTCTTGTAGGTATAGCTGTCCCTCACGCTTTTTTTGCCTTACCGCAAATCAATTTACGCAATTTGCGTATAGTCTTTTTTCAATGGGACTTCCATAGCGCCGGTATTACAAGCTTTTTTTTTTTTTAGGCCAAAAAGTGACCGGTACAGCCTATCCCACAAGATTCGTAATGCATTCTAAAGTCAGTAGTTTTGAGTTTTACACTACAGAGCAGTAGCATAATACTCATAACTAAAGTGCTAAAAAGTACACTAACACCCATAAACTACCTATTAACCCCTAAACCGAGGCCCTCCCACATCACAAACACTATAATAAAATTATTAACCCCTAATCTGCTGCTCCAGACATCGCCGCCAGTAGAATAAACATATTAACCCCTAAACCGCTTCATTCTATTGGCTGATTGGAACAGTCAATAGAATGCAAGCTCAATCCTATTGGCTGATTGGATCAGCCAATAGGATTGAAGTTCAATCCTATTGGCTGATTGCATCAGCCAATAGGATTTTTGCAGCCTTAATTCCGATTGGCTGATAGAATTCTATCAGCCAATCGGAATCTAAGGGACGCCATCTTGGATGACGTAATTTAAATGAACCTTCATTCTGGAAGAAGACTTCGTTCGAAGAGGATGCTCCAAGCCGGATGTCTTGAAGATAGACACGCTCCTCGCTGGATGGATGAAGTTAGAAGATGCCGTCTGGATGAAGACTTCTCCCGGCTTCGTTGAGGACTTCTTGCCGCTTCGATGAGGACTTCTCCTGGCTTCATTGAGGATGAATGTCTGATCTTCAAAACTGTAAGTGGATCTTCAGGGGGTTAGTGTTAGGTTTTTTTACGGTTTATTGGGTGGGTTTTATTTTTAGGTTAGGGCTTTGGGCTACAATAGAGCTAAATGCCCTTTTAAGGACAATGCCCATCCAAATGCCCTTTTCAGGGCAATAGGGAGCTTAGTTTTTTTTTAGTTAGGGTTTTATTTGGGGGGTTGGTTGTGTGGGTGGTGGGTTTTACTGTTGGGGGGTTGTTTGTTGTTTTTTTTCAGGTAAAAGAGCTGATTTCTTCGGGGCAATGCCCCACAAAAGGCCCTTTTAAGGGCTATTGGTAGTTTAATTTAGGCTAGGGTTTTTTTTATTTTGGTGGGGCTTTTTTAAATTTGATAGGGCTATTAGATTAGGTGTAATTAGTTTAAATATCTTGTAATTTGTTTTTTATTTTGTGTAATTTAGTGGGTTTTTTTTGTAATTTAGGTAATTATATTTAATTTATTTAATTGTATTTAATTTAGGTAATTTATTTAATTGTATTGTAGTGTTAGGTGTTAGTGTAACTTAGGTTAGGTTTTATTTTACAGGTAAAATTGTATTTATTTTAGCTAGGTAGTTAGTAAATAGTTAATAACTATTTAGTAACTATGCTACCTAGTTAAAATAAATACAAACTTGCCTGTACAATAAAAATAAAACCTAAGCTAGCTACAATTTAACTATTAGTTTTATTGTAGCTAGCTTAGGGATTATTTTACAGGTAAGTATTTTGTTTTAAATAGGAATTATTTAGTTATTAATGGTAGGTTTTAATTATATTTATTTTAATTATATTTAAGTTAAGGGGTGTTAGGGTTAGACTTAGGTTTAGGGGTTAATAAATATAATATAGTGGCGGCAACGTTGGGGGGCAGCAGATTAGGGGTTAATAAATGTAGGTAGGTGGCGGTGATGTTAGGGATGGCAGATTAGGGGTTAATAATATTTAACTAGTGTTTGTGGGGCGGGAGTGCGGCGGTTTAGGGGTTAATTTGTTTATTATAGTGGCAGCAAAGTTTGGGCAGCAGATTAGGGGTTAATAAATGTTGGTAGGTCGCTGTGACATTGGGGGAGGGAGATTAGGGGATAATAAATATAATATAGGTGTTGACGATGTTGGGGGCAGCAGATTAGGGGTTCATAAGTATAATGTAGGTTTCGGCGATGTCCAGAGCAGCAGATTAGGGGTTAATAAATGTAAGGTTAGGGGCGTTTAGACTCAGGATTTATGTTAGGGTGTTAGGTGTAAACATAAAATTTGTTTCCCTTTAGGAATCAATGGAGCTGCGTTACGGAGCTTTACGCTGCTATATTGCAGGTTTTAGGCTTTTTTTCAGCCGGCTCTCCCCATTGATGTCTATGGGGAAATCGTGCACGAGCACGTACAACTAGTTCACCGCTGACTTAAGCAGCGCCTGTATTGAAGTGCGGTATGGAGCACAATTTTGCTCTACACTCACTTCTTGTCTTTTAACGCCGGGTTTATAAAAACCTGTAATACCAGTGCTGTAGGTAAATGAGCGGTGACAATAACGTGTAAGTTAGTACCGCACCCCTCTTACCACAAAACTTGTAAACTAGTCGAAAGTTCACCAAGTACAGTATATACATTGCTAATGGTGGCACTAAGGATCTATTATGGTATGAGCTTATACATCATGAGGTATAACTAGCTATAATGAGGCATAACTAGTATTTGCAAGGCGGGAGTGCAGCAGTTTAGGGGTTAATATGTTTATTATAGTGGCAGCAAAGTTTGGGGTGGCAGATTAGGGGTTAATAAATGTAGGTAGGTCACAGCGACATAGGGGGAGGGAGATTAGGGGTTAATAAATATAATGTAGGTGTCGGCGATGTCGGGGGCGGCAGATTAGGGGTTAATAAATATAATGTAGGTGTCGGCGATGTCCAGAGCAGCAGATTAGGGGTTAATAAGTGTAAGATTAGGGGTGTTTAGACTCAGGGTTCATGTTAGGGTGTTAGGTGTAAACATAACCTTTGTTTCCCTATAGGATTCAAAGGGGCTGCGTTACGCAGCTTTACGCTGTTTTATTGCAGGTGTTAGGCTTTTTTTCAGCCGGCTCTCCCCATTGATGTCTATGGGGAAATCGTGCATGAGCACGTAAAACCAGCTCACCGCTGACTTAAGCAGCGCTGGTATTGGAGTGCGGTAAAGAGCACAATTTTGCTCTACGCTCACTTCTTGTCTTTTAACACCGGGTTTATAAAAACCTGTAATACCAGCGCTGTAGGTAAGTGAGCGGTGACGATAACGTGCAAGTTAGTACCACACCCCTCTTACCGCAAAACTTGTAAACTAGCCGAAAGTTTACCAAGTACAGTATATACATTGCTAATGGTGGCACTAAGGATCTATTATGGCATCAGCTTATACATCCTGAGGTATAACTAGCTATAATAGCTCATATATCCCCAATGGTCACCTCCTTACTTGGTCTCTTCTAAGTATTACCTTAATATCTGCCCCAACCTTGAACATTCACAGCGCTCACTCTATCAAAAGTCTTAAAGACCACTAGATATCTAGAATTAACCTACTATAAAGTCAGCACAGTAAAACATAATTTATGTAAGAACTTACCTGATAAATTCATTTCTTTCATATTAGCAAGAGTCCATGAGCTAGTGACGTATGGGATATACATTCCTACCAGGAGGGGCAAAGTTTCCCAAACCTCAAAATGCCTATAAATACACCCCTCACCACACCCACAAATCAGTTTAACGAATAGCCAAGAAGTGGGGTGATAAGAAAAAAGTGCGAAAGCATAAAAAACAAGGAATTGGAATAATTGTGCTTTATACAAAAAAATCATAACCACCACAAAAAAAGGGTGGGCCTCATGGACTCTTGCTAATATGAAAGAAATTAATTTATCAGGTAAGTTCTTACATAAATTATGTTTTCTTTCATGTAATTAGCAAGAGTCCATGAGCTAGTGACGTATGGGATAATGACTACCTAAGATGTGGATCTTCCACGCAAGAGTCACTAGAGAGGGAGGGATAAAATAAAGACAGCCAATTCCGCTGAAAAATAATCCACACCCAAAATAAAGTTTAAATCTTATAATGAAGAAAACTGAAATTATAAGCAGAAGAATCAAACTGAAACAGCTGCCTGAAGTATTTTTTCTACCAAAAACTGCTTCAGAAGAAGAATACACATCAAAATGGTAGAATTTAGTAAAAATATGCAAAGAAGACCAAGTTGCTGCTTTGCAAATCTGAACAATCAAAGCTTCATTCCTAAACGCCCAGGAAGTAGAAACTGACCTAGTAGAATGAGCTGTAATCCTTTGAGGCGGAGATTTACCCGACTCAACATAAGCATGATGAATTAAAGATTTCAACCAAGATGCCAAAGAAATGGCAGAGGCCTTCTGACCTTTCCTAGAACCGGAAAAGATAAGAAATAGACTAGAAGTCTTTCGGAAATTCTTAGTAGCTTCAACATAATATTTCAAAGCTCTAACAACATCCAAAGAATGCAATGATCTCTCCTTAGAATTCTTAGGATTAGGACATAATGAAGGAACCACAATTTCTCTACTAATGTTGTTAGAATTCACAACCTTAGGAAAAAAATTAAAAAGAAGTTCGCAACACCGCCTCATCCTGATGAAAAATCAGAAAAGGAGACTCACAAGAAAAGAGCAGATAATTCAGAAACTCTTCTAGCAGAAGAGATGGCCAAAAGAAACAAAACTTTCCAAGAAAGTAATTTAATGTCCAGTGAATGCATAGGTTCAAATGGAGGAGTTTGAAGAGCCCCCAGAACCAAATTCAAACTCCAAGGAGGAGAAAATTGACTTAAAGGGACAGTCAAGTCCAAAAAAAACTTTCATGTTTCAAATAGGGCATGTAATTTTAAACAACTTTCCAATTTACTTTTATCAACAATTTTGCTTTGTTCTTTTGGTATTCTTAGTTGAAAGCTAGACCTAGGAAGGCTCATATGATAATTTCTAAGCCCCTGAAGGCCGCCTCTAATCACATGCTTTGTATTTGCTTTTCACAGCAGGGGAGAGCTAGTTCAGGTAAACCCTATAGATAACATTGTGAGCACGCCCGTGGATTGTGGCAGACACTGCACTAATTGGCTAAAATGAAAGTCAATAGATAATAAAAAAATGTCATGTGATTAGGGGTTTGTCAGAAGATGCTTAGATACAAGTTAATCACAGAGCTAAAAAGTGTATTATTATAACTGTGTTGCTTTTGCAAAACTGGGGAATGGGTAATAAAGGGATTATCTATCTTTTAAAACAACAAAAATTCTGGTGTTGACTGTCCCTTTAATAACAGATTTTATACGAACCAAAGCTTGTATAAAACAATGAATATCAGGAAGGATAGCAATCCTTCCGTGAAAAAAAACAGAAAGAGCAGAGATTTGTCCTTTCAAGGAACTTTCAGACAAACCTTTATCCAAACCATCCTGAAGAAACTTTAAAATTCTCGGAATTCTAAAAGAATGCCAGGAAAAATGATGAGAAAGACACCAAGAAATGTAAGTCTTCCAGACTCGATAATATATCATCCTAGATACAGATCTACGAGCCTGTAACATAGTATTAATCACAGAGTCAGAGAAACCTCTTTGACTAAGAATCAAGTGTTCAATCTCCATACCTTTAAATTTAAGGATTTGAGATCCTGATGGTAAAAAAGGACCTTATGACAGAAGGTCTGGTCTTAACGGAAGAGTCCACGGATGACAAGAAGCCATGCAGACAAGATACGCATACCAAAACCTGTGAGGCCATGCTGGAGCCACCAGCAGAAAAAACGAGCATTCCTTCAGAATCTTGGAGATTACTCTTGGAAGAAGAACTAGAGGCGGAAAGATATAGGCAGGATGATACTTCCAAGGAAGTGACAATGCATCCACTGCTTCCGCCTGAGGATCCCTGGATCTGGACAGATACCTGAGAAGTTTCTTGTGTAGATGAGAAACCATCAGATCTATTTCTGGAAGTCCCCACATTTGAACAATCTGAAGAAACACCTCTGTGTGAAGAGACCACTCGCCCGGATGTAACGCTTGGCGACTGAGATAATCCGCTTCCCAATTGTCTATACCTGGGATATGAACCGCATAGATTAGACAGGAGCTGGATTCCGCCCATACCAGTATTCGAGATACTTCTTTCATAGCCAGAGGACTGTGAGTCCCTTCTTGATGATTGATATATGCCACAGTTGTGACATTGTCTGTCTGAAAACAAATGAACGATTCTCTCTTTAGAAGAGGCCATGACTGAAGAGCTCTGAAAATTGCACGGAGTTCCAAAATATTGATTGGAAATCTCACCTCCTGAGATTTCCCAAACCCCTTGTGCTGTCAGAAACCCCCATACAGCTCCCCAACCTGTCAGACTTGCATCTGTTGAGATCACAGTCCAGGTTGGAAGAAAAAAAGAAGCCCCCTGAACTAAACGATGGTGGTCTGTACCACGTCAGAGGGTGTCGAACAATCGGTTTTAAAGATATTAAATGAGATATCTTTGTGTAATCCCGGCACCACCGGTTCAGCATACAGAGCTGAAGAGGTCGCATGTGAAAATGAGCAAAGGGGAACACGTCCAATGCAGCAGTCATAAGAACCTAGAATTTCCATGCATAAGGCTACCGAAGGGAATGATTGAGACTGAAGGTTTCGATAAGCTGAAACCAATTTCAGACGTCTCTAATCCAACAGAAACAGAGACATGGACACTGAATCTATCCGGAAATCTAAAAAAGGTTACTCTTGTCTGAGGAATCAAC
This sequence comes from Bombina bombina, assembly GCF_027579735.1. Taxonomy (NCBI): domain Eukaryota; kingdom Metazoa; phylum Chordata; class Amphibia; order Anura; family Bombinatoridae; genus Bombina; species Bombina bombina. The sequence goes on along the minus strand of NC_069503.1, from coordinate 743,483,330 downwards.
AAACTTTTTGGTTAATTGATCCTCCAACCATGTTCTTGAAGAAACAACACTCATAAAAAGCTGGAAAGGATCTTTCCTTTGAAAAAGAGCAAAGGGAATTGAATCCAATGCTGTTAAAACTTCTATGCATATATAGCAACTGAAGGAAATAATAGAGACTAAAAGTACCGACAGACGGAACCCAAATCAAATTGTCCCTTGTCTGATAGAGACAAAGATAGTGACATAAACCATCTGGAAACCTAAAAAAGGTGACCCTTGCGTGAGGAATCAAGCGCTTTTGAAAAAAAGATCCTCTAACTATGTCCTGAAGAGCAAGTGAAACATATGAGATTCCGCATCCACAGGAAATAATCTGAATGAAAACAGAAAAATGAAGAATATGCATTTATTGTATCTAATGAAAACAAATAATGCTATCAATGACCATAAAAAAGGCAGAATAGTTTGAATAAAACTCCAAAACCCAGTTCCTAGAAAAAGAACTGGAAGAAATACCCCAGAAGATTCCAGGTCTGAGCAGCGCTTGAGCCATGCTTCAACAATATCCAAAATATATAGGACAGAAACACACTGAAAGAAAGTGTTAGCCTTACTGGAATAAAATCAAAGAAATTTGGACAGAATAGAACCAAATAAATTTCAAAGAAGTCTTAACCTGCCCCTTACCAGCCAAGCTGGAATACGGCACGTACATCGCAATATTAGGGAGCTGATTTCGAACCCCAATTATAAACATGTTACTTGGGAAAGAACTCAGGAATTTGTTCCTTAATAAGAACAACCAAACTAATATAAGCTTAAAGTTTAGTCTAAGAACTCAATCTTGAAGCCTATAGTAACAGTTAAGAATTGAATCCAATTATAATTGATTACCTTAGAACAAAAGAAATATGGATTTTCTTTTTTTTTGTTTGTTTTTTTTTGTTTTGTTTTTTAAAAAACACAAAATTCTTCTAGCTAAAATAGCTAAAGACATAGATTAACCCTCATTTGCGAATATATTCAATAAAATGAAGACACAAATGAAGTCATTAGCATGATAGTCCAGTTTAAAGGACCAGTCAAAACAGAGGACTTGCAAAATGCAAAACAACAAGACAAATGCAACAGCACCTAGTCTAGTAAATGTTGTCCCTTTAACAATGCTAAAATAAATCATAATCTGATACTTAGAAAAGTACCTGAAACTAAATAATTTTCCATAAATAAGATATAACTATATAAAGGAAAATAAATACTATTTTGCTATAACAACAATAGCATAATTAGTAGGAGTAGAGATAGCTCCAATAAATTGGAGAACCCTCCAAATTAAATTTAACTGCTGACAAAGAATATACAGTAGTTTAAAAATAAAAGAAAATTCTCAGCCTATTCCATTCCCTAGTATGGGGAATTGGAAGGAAAACCTCTGAAATCACAGAAGAATAAAAAGGCAGAAATAGTGTCAGCTAGTTTTAAAGAACTAGTTACCTTAATATCCAAAATAATCAACACCTCTTCAACAAAGAACAAATGTACTTTAATAATAAAAAATTTATATAAAAAAGTAGATTTGCTAGTGTCAATATCTGATGAAGAGAATTTCTGAAAGAGAAAAAAACATCATCAGAGAAGGATAAATCAGTATGTTGTTGGTCATTTGAAACTTCAATAATTAAAAAAGAAGTGAAAAAGACCTAAAAATTGTATTAGAAGGAACAAAGTCAGACAAAGCCTTAATCAGAAAAAATATTTCTTATAAATCTTCTAAACATTTCTTGTACTTAAGAATGGAAATGTATAAAGCATAAATACTAATGGAATCTGCATGTAAAAGTATATCATAATAACTTAATACAAACCATAGCTAAAGATAAACATTTATAACATTTAAAATAAATGAACTTAGCTTTGGTAGAACTGAAACTCAGTTAAGCATTTTTCCAGAAGTGGCTTCTGACTCAGGGACAAACGGAGACATCTTGCAATATGTAATAGAAAAAACAACATATAAAGCAAAATTGATCAAATTCCTTAAATGACAGTTTCAGGAATGGGGAAAAAAATGCCAGTGAACAAGCTTCTAGCAACCAGAAGCAATAAATAATGAGACTTAAATAATGTGGAGACAATAGTGACGCCCATATTTTTTAGCGCCAAAAAAGACGCCACATTATTTTGCGCCTAAATGCTTTTGGCGCCAAAAATGACGCCACATCCGGAACGCCGACACTTTTGCCGCAAAAAACGTCAAAAAAATGACGCAACTTCTGGCGACACGTATGACGCCGGAAACAGAAAAAAAAATTTGCGCCAAAAAAGTCTGCGCCAAGAATGACGCAATAAAATGAAGCATTTTCAGCCCCCGCGAGCCTAATAGCCCACAGGGAAAAAGTCAAATTTTAAGGTAAGAAAAAAATTGATTAATCCATATGCATTATCCCAAATATGAAACTGACTGTCTGAAATAAGGAACGTTGAACATCCTGAGTCAAGGCAAATAAATGTTTGAACACATATATTTAGAACTTTATATAAAAGTGCCCAACCATAGCTTAGAGTGTCGCAGAAAATAAGACTTACTTACCCCAGGACACTCATCTACAAGTAGTAGAAAGCCAAACCAGTACTGAAACGAGAATCAGTAGAGGTAATGGTATATATAAGAGTATATCGTCGATCTGAAAAGGGAGGTAAGAGATGAATCTCTACGACCGATAACAGAGAACCTATGAAATAGACCCCGTAGAAGGAGATCATTGAATTCAAATAGGCAATACTCTCCTCACATCCCTCTGACATTCACTGCACGCTGAGAGGAAAACCGGGCTCCAACCTGCTGCGGAGCGCATATCAACGTAGAAACTAGCACAAACTTACTTCACAACCTCCATAGGAGGCAAAGTTTGTAAAACTGATTTGTGGGTGTGGTGAGGGGTGTATTTATAGGCATTTTGAGGTTTGGGAAACTTTGCCCCTCCTGGTAGGAATGTATATCCCATACGTCACTAGCTCATGGACTCTTGCTAATTACATGAAAGAAATCTATATAACAGATCCTAGAGCGCCCTCTTCCCTTCACATTTCATATTTAATCCTGCTATATTCTTTCAAATATATTCCAAGGTCCAAGAGTGACCGTATTTAACATTAGAGCACCTCCTCTAAACCATTCAGAATACATAGGCCCATGAGTGACCCTTTGAGGCATTAGAGGTACATTTATCCCATATATAATAGTAAAATGAGGTTCCACTTATTTGGTTCAGTAGTAGCATAATTGATAGAGATGTGTTGACCTTCTGTATACGCACAGCCTTGTATCTTGTAGTCTTCTACTTGCTGTCTTGTGTGTAACGGCAAAACAATGTGTGCAGTACTCACTGTATATGCTATTGAACTCTATTGTTATATATTTGTATAACCTCAATAAAAAGAAATTAAAAAAAGGACATTAAACACCTCAAGATATTAATATAAATTGTTTAATTATATTTAGTGAAACAACTTTGCAATATAATTTTATCATTTATTTTGTTTTCCTTTCCTGTAATTTAATTCTGAAAATGATAGACTTTCCAATTCATGTTAAATATGGAAGTGCAAGGACAGCTAAATTCCATACAGTCATTGGTTGCACACTCTAGTTAGCCATTTATAAACATTCCTAATTGGCCTCCAGAAGTTACAATATTGTGGCGCCCACTGCTTTATAAACATTACCTTTACCCTTAGGTTTTCAATATTTAAACAACTAATATAGGGCCAGATTACAAGTGGAGCGCTAAATATCACTTTCATGAAAGCGATATTTGCGCTTCACTTTGTAATACCAGAGCACTCTAATGTGCGCTAGTATTACAAGTTGTCAGCAGCATTGCCAGGAAGCATTGTGCTCATAAGAGCGTGCTTCCATAGGCACCAATGGCCTCATTCTGATGCTGTCAGAGACGGCATCAGAACTTAAGCGCAGGGAAGGGGGTAAGTAGTACAGTGATGGCAGCAAACTTAAATATATATGTATGTGATTATATACATATATATATATATACATATACATACAGTATATATTCACAGGGAAGACATAGTTATCATACACAATGACCTTTCAGAGCCACACAACTTTAGCCCCAAAATACTGCCTTGTGCATTATTTTTTATTAAAAAAATAAAGATGCTGCTATCTGATCTCTAATGGCTGATTAATTATAGCATGCTAATTTAATTATTATCGCAATAATTTATTGCTCCACTACAAAATATTCTCAAATTATTCCCAGGATAATCTTTGCTCTGAATACATTATTTAAGCAATGATTTATTTAGGGCTTGATTACGAGTGGAGCGCAAATGATCGTTTACATGAGCAAGATATTTGGGCTCCACTCAGTAAAACCAGTGCACGCACCTCGTATTTCCATTGCATTGCGGGAAGCTTTGCGCTCACAAGAGCATGCTTCCGTAGGCACTTTACGCCCTAAAAACTGTGTCATGCAGTTATTATTTTAAAAAATAAAAATGCTACTCTCTTTTATTTTTAAAAAATATCACTGCACTTTTGGTGACAATTGGGGATATTTTTAAAATTAACCAGAGGTCTAATGATATTGCCATTTTTTTGAGTACCCATAATTTTATATTTCACATTTCTTTTAAGCAATTTTGGATTTTATTTGTCTTCTTACAAGCTATTTTTATGGAATGCATGCAATTAACTCTTACCTTGTAATTTTGTGCTATTATATACTTAAAGGGACAGTCAACTCCAAAATAAACTTTCATGATTTAAATAGGGAAAGTATTTTTAAACAACTTTCCAATTTACTTTTATCACCAATTTTTCTTTGTTCTCTTGGTATTCTTAGTTGAAAGCTAAACCTAGAAGCTTCATATGCTCATTTCTTAGACCATGAAGGTCGCCTCTAATCTGAAAGCATTTGACAGTTTTTCACCATTAGAGGGCATTAGTTCATGTGTTTCATATACATAACATTGAGCTCATGCACAGGAAGCTACCTAGGAGTAAGTACTGATTGGCTAAAATGCAAGTCTGTCAAAAGAACTGATATAAGTGGGCAGTTTGCAGAGGCTTAGATACAAAGTAGTCACAGAGGTAAAAAGTATATTAATATAACTGTGTTGGTTATGCAAAACTGGGGAATGGGTAATAAAGGCATTATCTATCTTTTTAAACAACAATAATTCTGGGGTAGACTGTCCCTTTAAAGGGCCAGATTACAAGTGGAGCAGTAATTAACTGTCCCGTTCAAGCGTTATCTGCACTACAAGTAAGCTTTTTGTGCTCGTCAGGTTGCACTCATATTATTAGTTGAAAGTGAACTGTTTTCACTCATGCACTAACCCGACGAGCGCAAAAATTTAAATTTACAATATTACGTGCATATTCACGTTTTTCCAAATAGAATTCAGTGGAGAAAAAAAAGTGGTAAAAAACCCCCCACCAACTCTTGCGCAATCCCGATCACTTATTCTCATGTGTGAATATTTCCCATTCCAGTGTTCTTCACATACAAGAATAAATTCTATTTATTCATAAATAAATATGTCTACATATATCTGATGTTTTTTGGTACAATATATATCTATACCTAAATATATATATAGATGGTAATATATATATATATATATATATATATATATATATATATATATATATATATATATATATATAAATACTTAGAACATATTCCCCTATGTTCAGGGCATTTGAATATGAAATATTTTCAGTAAATATACAAACACAAATATATATATATATATATGTCTATATATGTGTGTATATGTATTATTGTCTTTATATGTGTATATATATATATATATATATATATATATATATATATATATATATATATATATATAAAGTCATGGCTAAACATATTGGCACCACTGCATTTCTATCAGATAATGCACCACTTCGCCCAGAAAAATTTACAATTACAAATGTTTAGGCATGCAAATGGCTTTAACATTGAGATAAATACATATACTGTATATGTCTAAAGATGGATATGAATATATATATATATATATATATATATATATATATATACAGTATATTTATACATACAGTGTATATATATATATATATATATATATATATATACAGTCATGGCCAAAAATATTGACACCCCTGCATTTCTGTCAGATAATTCACCTCTTCGCCCAGTAAATTGTTGCAATTACAAATGTTTAGTCATTCTCGTGTTTATTTCTTTTGTTTGTATTGGTGTGACACAAAAAAGTGGAGAAAAATGGACTGGACAAAATTATTGGCACTTTCTCAAAATTGTAAGAAATAGTTTGAAATGCTCCTGTAATTTGTAATTAAACTCACCTGTATCAATTAACAGGTGCTGACAATTTAGAAATCACACCGGCAACCAGTTAAAGTTGCTCAACCTTTCTGTTGTGTGTCTCTGTGTGCCCCACTGAGCATGGAGAGGTGAAAGAGCAGCAATGGAATTGAGAACAAAAATTGTGGAAAAGCATGGACATTCTCAAGGTTACAAGTCCATCACCAGAGATCTTAATTTCCTGTGTCCACTGTGCGCAACATTGTCAAAACGTTTACAGCCCATGGCACTGTAGCTAATCTCCCTGGACGTGGACGAAAGAGAAAAATTGATCAAAGATTGCAACAAAGGATTGTTCGCATGGTGGATAAAGAACCTTGATCAACTTTCAGACAAATTCAAGCTAACCTTTAGGCACAGGGTACAAATGTGTCAGCTCACACTATATGTTGCCATCTGAATGAAAAGGGATGCTATAGTAGGAGACCCTGGAGGACCCCACTGCTGACACAGAAACAGAAAAAGCCAGATTGGAGTTTGCCAAAACTTACCTGTGGAACCCAAAATCCTTGTGGGACAATGTGCTGTGGACATACAAAATAAAATTACAGCTTTTTGGTAAAGCACATCATTCTACTGTTTTCAGAAAAAGAAAAGAACACAGTCCCTACAGCCAAACATGTTGGAGGTTCACTGATGTTTTGGGGTTGCTTTGCTGCTTTAAGCACTGGATGTCTTCACTGTGTGCATGGCATTATGAAATCTGAACTAGAGCAAAGAAGTACAAGAAGCGTAAAAAGACTTGAGTTATTTAATACATGTATAGAAACAAAGAAACATAAAAACTTACACTTAGGTAAACGCAGTAGATCTCCAAGCAAACTAAAAACACAGGCAACGGCAGTCTGAGTCCCACTCAACAAGGAGAGATCTCACCTGAATACTACTCTAACTGTGCCCTTGAAGAAGTCCAGCTGAGTTCCGGACGAAACGCGTAGGGATATTGTGAACTGTTGTCAGTCTTCACTGACAGTTTGTGCAGCCTGAGAGGTATCTACCTAAAGGGGGATGCTCCGGATCCGGTGCTCCTCAATGACGTCAGATGCCGGCTTTGGTTTGATGGTTCATTACAAACTTGGACGTATCTGACGCCGCTGCCTGTGATTTTATTTTGCTTGGAGATCTACTGCGCTTACCTAAGTGTAAGTTTTTATGTTTCTTTGTTTCTATACATGTATTAAATAACTCAAGTCTTTTTGCGCTTCTTGTACTTCTTTGCTCTAGTGCTGTCTCTACTTTGGTGATCACTGGAAAAATCACCAAATGAGAAGTGGCATCTGCTTGGGGAATCCCTAAAATCCCTTTCAGAACTTGGAAATCGGCTCATTTGTGTATGGGACTTTTATATTGAGCACATTTGGATTTTAAGTTTGCACTAATTTTTCTGTTAATATTATCATTATCAATTGTATGTTTGTCATTGTTTCTTTTATGTATTTGATGGATTTGAATGTGTGATAGTGCATATTTTATTTGATGCATATTTTATCTGATGTGATTGTTTTTTTCAAATAGACATACAGTGAAAGGATTATTCTAGTTTATTAGCGCTGATATTCTGTTTTGTGTGTGTAATTATGAAATCTGAAGACTACCAAAGAAGTCTGTGGTGCAATGTAGGGCCCAGTGTCAGAAAGTTGGGTCTGCATCAGAGGTCATGGGTCTTACAGCTGGACAATGACCCAAAGCATACATCAAAAAGCACCCAGAAATTATTTAAGACAAAGCACTGGAGAGCACTGAACTGTCAAGCAATGAGTCCAGATCTCAATCCCATTGAGCACCTGTGGAGAGATCTCAAAACAGCAGTTGGGAAAAGAAACCTTTCCAATCTGGGAGACCTGTAGCAGTTGGCGAAAGAAGAGTGGTCCAAAATTCAAGTAGAGAGGTGTAAGAAACTCATTGATGGTTACAGGAAGCGATTGATTTCAGTTATTTTTTCCAAGGGGTGTGCTACCAAATATTAAATTGAGAGTGCAAATAATTTTGTTCTGTCCAATTTTGGAGTTTTGCATGGAATGTGTCAGATTTGGCTTTTTTTCTCCACTTTTTTGTGTCATACCAATACGAACAAAAAAGAAATAAACATGAGAATGCCTAAACATTTGTAGCTGCAACAAATTTCTGTGCGAAGTGATGCATTATCTGACAGAAATTGCATATTCATCTTTAGACATGTATATGTATTTATATCAATTTTAAAGCAATTTGCATGCCTTTTTTTTTTTACACCTGAGACCTCAAATCTTTGAGCCCTTATGACTTTTGTGTGGAATATTTTTTGTGAATTATTTTTATTAGATGGTGTTATTATAAGTGTACCTTTACTTTGTAATGTATTTTTCATGTGTTTAATGCAACATTTTGGTTTTGCTAAACAGTTAACCAGAGCTCTAAAGTTGTGGTCATCATTCTAGCATAAATTACGACTGCGCTCAAGTGATCGCGTCTACTTTCAACATGTAATACAAGCGTTAAGCCCCACAAGTGTAAACACCCGCAATAAACCCCTTATTGCTCGCTCGCAAATGTTTGCATTCCACTCGAAATCTGCCCCAAAATGTTTGTAACATCTAAACTCTTTATTGAAGTAATATGTTCGTCTTCAGGAGCTAGTACATGAACATTTTTGGCATTATTTACGTTTGGCTTTCTTGCTATAATAATGTTTTTAATGAAACTAAGAATTAATGGTGTTTGTTGAAATACGAACTGTGCTTTCATTGAATAAAAAGTTAATTTAAAAAAAAAAAGCCTTAATGTTGCATCCTACACTGTTAAAAATTAGTTTTCAACACTGAATAAGTCTTGAGAAATACTGGTGTGAAAAAATATGCAAATAAATGTTTCTGAAGGAATTGGAAAGTGTTTATAAGAAGTCTCAGAGGCTGGTATCTGATGAGTTAAAGCTGTGCAATGACATTTGAAAACCTGTTTTTGTAATAAACTGAGATGGGTCCAAATTTGCAAATGGCTCATCACATTGCATTAAGCTAAACAAACAATGCATTGAGAAAATTGGAAAATACCTAACAGATTGATGGATGATAGACCAGGAGTTCGGAAAGTATGGAGGTAAAATATTAACATAAGATTCTCCACAATGCAGCTTTTTATTTGATCCTCCACTGCTCCAGACAGAAATTGTTTTTGAAAAGAGAACTTGTAACACACTAAAAAGAGAACAACATCAATCTAATTACACTTACACATCACAGACAGCAAAGCTTCAGAGCGCATAATCGCATAAGTATAATATAGAAAGATGTACAGCAAGTCTGACAATTTAGTACACAATAGGATGATGCAAAATAAACAAACATAAAATGCAGGCAGAGAGATGCCATACTAGCAATCTAATAAAATAATACACAAACAGAACAACAATCCAATGCAAACAATACTGAGAGCAGACATGAAAGGCAGACAGTCTAATGTTCTGAATAATCACTAATAACACATATACCTGCTGTACAGAGTACCACACATTGTTACACTCTTCTAATGAACCATCACATAGCTCTTAGTCCACAGATTATCAACAAGTTCTATAATTTCACACACATATCACCACACCTCTGACCTTCCTTCCCCACCCTAGTAATGAGTCATGGGGGTAGATTTATTAAGCAGCGGATGCTGCTTTGTACGCCCATCGTTTCAGGTCCAGTTGAAATGGAAGTTAAGAAGCAGCAGTTGTAAGACAGCTGCTCCTTAACTTCTCCGCCACACTGAAATCATCCCGATCCGATCCGAAATCTGGTGCAATGATAAATGCCAACTGTGTATTTTAGCGATGCTGAGCGGACATTATTCGCTATAGCGAATCATGACCGCTTGACATTTGTTAAATCTACCCCTTGGTCTTCACATCTGTTTACTTTTTGTGAATACAATCAAATAAATACAACTTAGATTTAAACAACCATTTTTTTTTTAACCCCTTAATGACCGAGGACGTGCAGGGTACGTCCTCAAAAAAAGGCAGTTAACGCCTGAGGACGTACCCTGCACGTCCTCGGTGTGGAAAGCAGCTGGAAGCGATCCTGCTCGCTTCCAGCTGCTTTCCGGTTATTGCAGTGATGCCGCGATATGGAGGCATCCTGCAATAACCTTACATGGCCATCCGATGCAGAGAGAGCCACTCTGTGGCCCTCTCTGCACCGGACATCGATGGCCGGTATCGTTGGTGGGTGGGAGCCGACTTGGGAGGCAGGTGGGCGGCCATCGGTGTGCCGTGTGACTTCAAGGGGGGCGGGATCGGGGGCGGAACCGTCGGGGGGCGCTCACGAACGCGCGCGCGTGCATGGCGGGTGGTGGGCGGGCGCGTGTACGCGCGGGAGCGGGTGGGAACCGCTACACTACGGAAAATGATTAAAAAGTTAAAAGTGGCCTAAACACACAAAAAAAACCACACAAAAAGAGATCGTGGAGGGATGGGGGGTTGGTTTTGTGTGGGGGGAAACTACACTACAGAAAAGATTAAAAAATGTAAAACAAAAACATTTTTTCTTCTAAACTGGGTGCTGGCAGACAGCTGCCAGTACCCAAGATGGCGCCCATTAAGTTAGAGTGGGAAGGTTATAGAGCTGTTTGGGGGGGATCAGTGAGGTTGGGGGCTAAGGGGGGATAGTACACAGCAGCATATGTAAATATGCTTTAAAAAAAAACACACACAAAAAAACAAATATAGCTTTTATTTTAGTACTGGCAGACTTTCTGCCAGTACTTAAGATGGCGGGGACAATTGTGGGGTGGGGGAGGGAAGAGAGCTGTTTTGGAGGGATCAGGGGGTCTGATGTTTCAGGTGGGAGGCTGAGCTCTACACTAAATGTGATATTAACCCTGCAAGGTCCCTACAAGCTACCTAATTAACCCCTTCATTGCTAGCCATAATACACATGTGATGCGCAGCAGCATTTAGCGGCCTTCAAAATACCAAAAAGCAACGCCAAAGCCATATATGTCTGCTATTTCTGAACAAAAGGGATCCCAGAGAAGCATTTACAACCATTTGTGCCATAATTGCACAAGCTGTTTGTAAATGATTTCAGTGAGAAACCTAAAATTGTGAAAGATTTTACGTTTTTTTAAATTTGATCGCATTTGGCGGTGAAATTGTGGCATGAAATATACCAAAATGGGCCTAGATCAATAATTGGGGTTGTCTACTACCCTACACTAAAGCTAAAATTACCCCAAAAAGCTCCCTACATGCTCCCTAATTAACCCCTTCACTGCTGGGCATAATACACGTATTGTGCGCAGTGGCATTTAGCAGCCTTCTAATTACTAAAAAGCAACACCAAAGCCATATATGTCTGCTATTTCTGAACAAAGGGGATCCCAGAGAAGAATTTACAACCATTTGTGCCATAATTGCACAAGCTGTTTGTAAATAAAATTCAGTGAGAAACCTAAAGTTTGTGAAAAAATTTGTGAAAAAGTGAACGATTTTTTTTATTTGATCGCATTTGGCGGTGAAATGGTGGCATGAAATATACCAAAATGGGCCTAGATCAATACTTTGGGATGTCTACTAAAAAAAATATATATACATGTCAAGGGATATTCAGAGATTCCTGAAAGATATCAGTGTTCCAATGTAACTAGCGCTAATTTTGAAAAATAAATGGTTTGGAAATAGCAAAGTGCTGCTTGTATTTATGGCCCTATAACTTGCAAAAAAAGCATAGAACCTGTAAATATTGGGTATTTCTAAACTCAGGACAAAATTTAGAAACTATTTAGCATGGGTGTTTTTTGGTGGTTGTAGATGTGTAACAGATTTTGGGGGTCATAGTTAGAAAAAGTGGGTTTTTTTTCAATTTTTCCTCATATTTTATAATTTGTTTTATAGTAAATTATAAGATATGATGAAAATAATGGTATCTTTAGAAAGTCCATTTAATGGCGAGAAAAACGGTATATAATATGTGTGGGTACAGTAAATGAGTAAGAGGAAAATTACAGCTAAACACAAACACCGCAAAAATGTAAAAATAGCCTTGGTCCCAAACGGACAGAAAATGGAAAAGTGCTGTGGTCATTAAGGGGTTAATGCAGTTCTACTTTTAATATATATTATATGTCAGAGGCAAATTGTGAACAAAAATAGGCCTGGACACTTAAATGCAGAGTATTTTTATTTGATCCTCCACTGCTCCAGACAGAAATTGTTTTTGAAAAGAGAACTTGTAACACACTAAAAAGAGAACAACATCAATCTAATTACACTTACACATCACAGACAGCAAAGCTTCAGAGCGCATAATCACATAAGTATAATATAGAAAGATGTACAGCAAGTCTGACAATTTAGTACACAATAGGATGATGCAAAATAAACAAACATAAAATGCAGGCAGAGACATATCACTACACCTCTGACCTTCCTTCCCCACCCTAGTAATGCATTACTTAAATGCAGAGTACCTCCCCCCCTTTTGTTATTTAACCATATTGCAAAACTAACAAGTATAATGTTCTAGTTTGATTTACAAAATCATTAAAAATGGCAAAACTTTTCTGCCACTGTATTCTATAAATTGGTTGTCATTAAATATTGAAAAAAAAGGGAAATGTAATTAAAAATAAAGAATCTATTGATGGTCACTTAAAAAAAAAAGAATAAACACTTATTGCTCATCAGTCTGTGTAGTCACAGATACCTGAGCACTTGCCATCACACCTAAGCTGCACTATCTGAGAAAGATAACACATATCAAGATATCCACTGGCACGTGCACACTCAAATGCCCAAATAATAATGCTGGTAACCAGCCTTAACCTGCAACTGGCCCAGTCCACTGGGTTAATGCTTTGCTCAGTCCAGGCATGATACATTTTATTCTCACTGTAGGCAAAAAGCAGCAAATACTTCAGTAAATAAATGGCATTCAGTCACTATAATTCAAATAGGCTATAAAATGTCTGTCTAAGCAACTAAAAACCTTGAAAGAGTAAATAATATCACAGACAGTGATTGCTCTGACAATATAAACTTTTTAACTTTATCTGAAAATTGTTTTGAAAATAACTTAATATGCAATAAGATTTGGGAAGCCTTTATGCACACTGTTCTTTATGTTTACTGGATTAGAAATCTATGTGCAAGCATTGCAGGCATACCCAAAACACACATTTGCTTACAGTAACAGAAATACCTGACAGTGTTAAAAGGATTGTATTACTTTTGCCTCCTACTATAAAACAAACAGGAGAAAACAAACAGAAACATGTCTATCATAGGTCATTTGTTTGGTAAAAAATAAATGTGATAACCTAGATTGCAAATGTATAGCAGGAATGATTTTTCTGTTCAATGAGCGGTCAGTTTTCCTTACTTATTATATAAGCAGTGGTTTTAAAATGTGTATAACCTCAGTTGCTCAATCTTATTAGTAGAACTGGGAATGCAATAAGATAAATGATGGGAAAGACATACAATTAGGAAAAGAAAATGACATAACAATGATCCGGATGGAGCTACTGCACAAATCAGATATTATAAAATTGTATTGGTAGGCATTGAACTAAAACATTATTATATTACAATGTCAGCAATGGATGAAATTCTTAGTAAGTATGATAAAGTGAAAGTTAAATTGGTTTGGATTGACTGAGTAGATCTGCTGTTTTAACATGTTTATGGTCAGATTACAGGAACCCACCAAAGGTCATCAGGGTTATTTGGACATATGGACATCCATATGGTTCCTATCATGACCATTCTTTCCATATGAAACATTCAAGAACATGTTACATTATCCAGACACATTTAGTTCACTTAGTGATGTTTTAAGTTACCAGTTAGTTCATTATATTTTTAGAACCATCATCATAATTAGGATACATTAAGTAAATTGATTTAAAAGAATATTGCTTGTAATATTTATATCTTAACACATACAAAAACACTGTCAGATCCATAGCTATGCTGTGTTTTTTTACATTTCTAAGTTATTTTAGAGAATTAACAATGAATGAAGGCATTTATTTATTTTTTATTTATAGTCATTCACAATTTCTTTATTGAACTAGTGTGCTTATGCGCATGATGGTGAGACAGAAAATATCAGTATCAGATTTGGCCCACTGAGGTTCTCTCATTCTGGAGACTCATCTATGTTTTGTGATCCCAGGACATACTTGAAAACGAGAGAAATCTCAGTGTATCCTTCCTGGTAAAATATTTTTATAAATAAATCTCAATAATATGCATAGGCATACCAGTTAGCAGGATTAGTAGAGTGCAGAGTAACCCTCTGCCTAGCTGTACTTTGCCAGCATACTGACAACGGCACAGTCCTCCTCTTCTCTCTCTCTCTCTCTCTCTCTCTTGCACAGACACAAACACACACACATTATATTAAAGTACTACCTCAGGAAGTTACTGGGACCTATTTATTAATGTGTGAGCAGACATGATATGATGTAGTGTATCATGTCCGCCGCACATCGAAAAATGTCGACAGCGTACGCTGTCGGCATTTATCATTACACAAGCAGTTCTTGTGAACTGCTTGTGCAATGCAGCCCCTGCAGATTCGCAGCCAATCGGCCGCTAGCAGGGGGTGTCAATCGGCCCATTCGTATAGGATCGGGCGGATTGATGTCCACGGCCTCAGAGCAGGCGGACAAGTTATGGAGCAGCGGTCTTTACACCGCTGCTTCATAATTGCTGTTTCCAGCGAGCCTGGAGGCCAACGCGGAAACAGGGGCATTCAGAGCTTGATAATTCGGCCCCTTTGACAGTAACTGATCTAATCAAATACCAAAATTACCAGACAAATTCTTACATTTGCTGTCTCACTATTAAAAAAGGGATATTAAAGAGTGCTTCTTAGGTAAAAACAAATATGTTAAATCAAAGTAAACATAAAAAGAAATACGTGCAAAGGGAAAAAGGCAGGCTCTGCACACAGGAATCCAGAAAAAAAGATTTTTAATGAAAAAGATTAAAAAATACAAAAAGCAGCTACATACGCTGAGTGCACAAAAAAAAGTGAACAAGGCCGGTAGACAAACTGACACTAATGTGACATCAGTGTCAGTTTGTCTACCTGCCTTGTTCACTATTTCTTTTATGTGCACTCAGCGTATGTAGCTATTTTAGGATTTATTTTTATTTTACAGACAACTTTGTATTTATTTTAACTAGGTACAATAGCTATTAAATAGTTAATAACTAATTAATAGCTACCTAGCTAAAATACTTTACAGGTACAACAGGTACAAAATTACCTGTAAAATAAATCCTAACCTAAGTTACAATTAAACCTAACACTACACTATCATTAAATAAATTAAATAAATTACCTACAATTACCTAAAATTAAATTAAATTAAATAAACTAAACTATAGTACAAAAAAAACCTAAATTACAGAAAATAAAAAAGAATTACAAGAAGTTTAAACTAATTACACCTAATCTAAGCCCCCTAATAAAATAATAAAGCCCCTCAAAATATTTAAAACATTAAAACCCACCACCCACATACCCCTACTCTAACCCTTAAAAAAAACCTAAGAGAGAGAGAGAGAGAGAGAGAGAGAGAGAGAGACCTATAAAAGCCTATGGGGAGTGGGATTTAGCACAGTTGCAATATCCAAAGTTCTGAAGTTAGCCTGTCTGAGTCTTTCGCTTGTGCTAACTGTTTACTTTCAACTTGTAATAGCAATGGTAATGGGGCCACGCAAATGTT